>NW_024068536.1:0-130110 GCF_009389715.1 Phoenix dactylifera | reverse complement strand
CGTCCCGGCGGTTACTGCGGGGTGCGATGTCTTCAGTGTTGTGCATGTGTTTTGGGAGGCGAACAGAGCTGCTGACTGGATCGCCTCCTTTGCTGCTCATCATTCTGGAAAGATTTTTTTAAACCCGGTGCATTTTTGTCCCTCCACCGCTGTGGAATATTCAGTTGGCCATACTCACGCGAGACTAGTGTGTGCTGTCGGTGTATCAAAAAAAAAAAAAAAGAGTGAGCCGACATTAATTACCAAAAAAAAGAGAGAGCCAACATTATTGTAGAAGGGCACGCTATAGATCAAATGCACCGGCCTGAAATCAAGCATCCTGGAAGAAAAATTTTGGAGAGAAGATTTTTTTATTAAAAAATTGTAAGGCAAGAACCAAATTCAGCTCTCTCTCACACAAGGAAGCCATCCACACCCCAAAGACTCAATCTACCTTTTGTCTCTCCTTAAAACTGCTACTAAAAGACAGAAGAAATCTTGTTCTATTTTCAAGGTGGCCCTAGGCTGGATTATCGCCATAGCTTCTACAAAAGTTTCAAACTTACAAAAAATCCAAATAAACTGTGTTACGTATAGTTGTAAAGAACGTCGCTTTGCAGATTGGTGTTTAGCTATAAGTGATTAATCTAGAAATCACTCTTTGATAATGATTGAAGAATCACTTCAAGAGATAAGAAGAGAAATCAGTGATTTAAGTGTGGAGTCAAAAAAAGCTATATTATAAGATTAAAGAATCATCTGAGAGTAGTGCTATGACAAAGAAACTCTTGGTTAGAATTATAGGGCTATTTCTGTTGTTGATAAGTGTTTTAAGTTGACTATCATTGTAATGGTTGTTTTTTTAAGTGGCTACTTCTGGTTACAATAATGTTTAGAAATACGTCTTATTGCAAGTGATGTATTAGTGTTTAGTAATTATAAATAATTATTTTATCTAAGTTAACAACTATCATCTTGCTACATTTTATTTTTGCTTCCTAATTAGTAGCCTCTCTTGCTAATGTTGATATTAAAATCTTCCATTTAGCATCTCTTCAATGAATGAAGTTCTAAATCTAATAGCACAACCATGTGTCATAGTCCCAAATTGACTAATAAAAGGAGTGCCACATTGGTTTATCCGTCTGGGCTCCTCCTCCTCTTAACAACTTAAATTTTTGGGTTGTGAGTCCATAACAAGGGATACCAGAGTTTGGCCTAATATTGCATCACACTATTTATTAGTCATTCTGGCTCCTCATTGAGAGTTACTAGAGTTGAGGAGAATCTGGTAGGGTTGAAGTAGGACCTGGGTCATGAGTAAGACTCCTGTGTCGAGTAGGAGCTAATTATGATGAGAGCATCACGAAGTTGGTTGGCAAAGATTGTCATAGTCTCACATTGACTAATAAAAAAAAGTGCTTTATGATTTATTAGTTTAGGCCGATCCTCCTCTTACCAGCTTTAAAGCTTTTAGATTCTAGGAGCACTTGCATTAATCTCCTAACGGGTCACGGGTATCGCTAGTTAGGCGCGAGTTATATACCTCCTACCACACAATATTCATTTCTTTTGTTTCTATTAGCTGAAATAGATGGCGCTGTTGTCATGATTAAGGCTCTAAGAAAATTTTAGTGTTATAAAGTACAAAGGGCTTCTGGTAAGGAAAAAAAATTATCTCCATTTTGCCCCCTTGAGTCTATTTCCCCACTCTAATTCTTGCCCAATTAGATTGAATCTTAAAAAATTGTTAGTTCCTGCTTTTTGGCGCTATACTTATTCGATATACTACAACATATTCGTTTCTTTGTTCCTATTAGCTTAAATATATGCCTCTATTGGTCATGATTAAGGCGAAAGAAAATTTTTAGCATTATGAAGTACAAAGGGCTTAGAAAAACATCTTCATTGGCCCCATTAAGTCTAGATCCCAACTGGAAAAAAACTAGTTCTTGCCCACTTGGATTCAGTTTTAAACATTGTTAATTCTTGTTTTTGGTGCTTTCTGGAATCATTTTATTACAATTTCATAAGAACCGGGGAACATCCAATGCACATGACTACATCTGAAGGATGAACATATGATGTACAGTTATGATCTATAATTGGAATAATATCTTGTTAGGAAGAAAAGAATAAAAAATCTACTACGATTAGCAGGAATATATGTTGAAGCTTTCTCTGATGGGCCTCTCTCCTCCCTAATTCAAAATAATCTTTCCCTACTCGCATCAGACTGGCTTCCTTTACGTTGTCAATCTAACACGAACTTCAGCTTCCCAAGTCCGACTCCGCCGTCACCGCACCAAGACCCAACTGGAGTTCCATTTCTTAACAAGTGGCCATAATCTGAGAACACTTAGGTTGACTGTTTTGACTTCAACCTACGGAGGTCTCACTGCAACATTGTCTCGTGATGCAAGTTAACAAGAGACAGCTTGGATGGTATAATATCTCACCACTTAAACAAGAGATAATGGTTCAATTTCACGACTCGGTTCCAAGATATACTAATTCTAGGGGTGGCAATTTATTATGTCTCATTCGATGCCTGACTTGACCAAATTCCCAACGGATGGGTTTTATCCGACTCGCACTAGATCCGGAATGGCTATTGACAATGATAAAGTATCCTGAACTCGATCCGAATATATATAATACTTCAGAAATCCCCTCATTGAGATTTTAAAAAAAATTGTATGTAAAAAATAAGATGATTTTGTAACTTAAACCGATCCGATTCTCAAACCTATCCCATCTAATTGTACTTGCTCCGCCTCTCTCCCGGGCGTATATATGTAATAGCCTACCGTAATTAATCCTCGTTTTGGCTTATTCGAAGCTTTAATTTCGGAAACACTAGCTCAATCTACCTAGGGTTTGTCCATATTCCAACCTATATAGGGTGGATGAGTATGGGTTTAAATCCCCTTGCTAGGGCAAGTTGGACTTAAAATCCCTCCCGGTCTCATTGTATCACCAGTCACGTTGGGTAGTCCACAGTTCCGGCGAACATGGTAGTTTGTAGATATCTTAGAACATTACGAGGGGATTGAAGCAAAAGAAGAATAGTACTTACTTTGGTTGAAGTACCTGGAAATTTTGGATGCTGTTCTTTTTGAAACAGAGACAGACAGACTCCAGAGTGTGGATGATTTTGACAACCAACCAGATCAAAAGACACTTCTTTGGTTGCATCATACCTGGCACAAGCTTATCACGGAGGAGACCAGAGCCACCCAACGCATTAAACAGGGGCCAAAGACACCACTCGAAATGAAATAACACCATCCAAGCTAACACTGGGTGGTGACATAAACTCATCATAGCACCTGAAAAAATTGGTCTCACTTCAAGCCCTAAACATCTTACCATCAATGTTGCACTTTTGCGTCTGCACTTGAAAATGACATTTGACAAAGGCACGCTATATGAATTGTCACAAACTAGCATTATGAGCTCTTCAAAAATGCCAGTTCTGTTTCCTCTTAATTTGAACAAAAATTCAAGACTAAAATATATCTTGATCTATATTACTGCATGGTTTTCCCTCACACATGCACCCCTTTACAACGAGGCACTCTCTTCATATTCGTGCTGCATGTGAGCTTGCATTACAAATTAGGGCTGAACCAGACTTGGGCCAGCAACATGCTTCAGCATAATAATGTGAGCTATTCTAATGGCAATATTGATGGTAAAGAATCAACATAATATTTGCTTCAATCATAGCTACAATTTACAATGGTTGGAGCTCTTGTTCCGGAACAGCAGAGTCCACCGGTCTGTATGTTCTCAGACCTTCAAATTTATATCTCAAGAAGTACCATATCAAGAGGACCGAGAAACTCAACAACACAGCCACAGAGATCCCCACAACTATGGCCAGTAAATGTTGTTGCCACCATGTTCTGCACATAGTATTGTAGCTAGAGTTAGTACTAGGAACCACAATTGTTCCCTTTATTTCTTATGATAAATAACATGAGACTCTTAGTGATCCACATAACATAAATTTCGTTACTATCTCCACTTCAGCAATTTGCATATTAAGAACTATACATGGATGGATGAAATCTCAAATGAATCAAAAAAGGAGGCAAGAACTATAAAGTAAGTGATGTTGGCTTCCAGAAAAGGGTCAGCAAGACAAATGAATGCCAATCCCATTCTGTATTTTCTAGATCTTTCATGATAAAGTGCATTTCTACAAGGAACATAGCTAATACTTTCATCACTCTTGTTCCTATAAGGGTACTGGTGGATTTAAAGGATTTCACACATTAATTTTCTAATATTAAATTTACTAGTAGGCTATTGCATGGTTAGGAAATTTAGCAAAACTTTGATCTTTGCTTTTAAGTAGTAGTCTATCTACGATGGTTATGTCTCATGCAACATGATTTTCAATTGCAATATAATAGACAAAAACATGCAAAACTTAGATATTGAGAAGGCTTGAAACAACATGAGTTAGAGAAGCATAATACTTGTTCTAATGTCAAATATTCACAAAAGCAAACCCAACTATGGTAACATAAACTATTTAAACAAAGTCACTAAGTTCACCTACAATTTAAACAAAAAAAGGCATGAACTGAATATATTAACTATTAATCTGGGATTTAGTTACCTTCTTGATGGAGGTTCAACATTCCACTCAACCAATTGATAACTTCCAAAATTTTCAGGAAGACGAAGACGGTGCTCAGTTAAACGAGAAATGATGCCCTGCATATAATTGTAGTGTTGTTAAATCTTATGTTTGTAAACCTGAAAGGCCAAAATTTTATTCACCAAAAGATGCCAGATGATAACATTACCCTTGCTGTTGTGTTGGAAAAAAAAATCAGCAGATCCTTCCGGAAAGATCGCCCATCTTATTAGGGTATCATTTCCTTTACTTGTAATATCCATCAAATGTATCTGCAACCATTTAAATTTGGAGTTTTGATATCAAAAGAGAGAAGAATCTCAAATAAACTAGATCATGTCTAACAACAATGCCTGGACATCAGAAGGATAAATGGTCCTGCCCTCCTAATCAAGATTAGAAAGGTGCTTTTTTATGAATCAATGTTGTTTCCATGGCCAAGACTCGATGTGAGCACACATGCATATTGAACCTAGGTTGAAGCTTTTCTCATCATATCCGAAACTAGAACATGTTTTATCTCACCTGATGTGAGTCGAGTTCTAACTCATGTGCAATGAGCTCTGCAAGTTCAGAAACATGGGACTTGAGGTCTTCATATGTTATGTTCAAAGACATATCAAAGGTTATGAGTCCAATTTGGAATTGACCTGAAAAGAGATAAAAGAAACAAAATTTATCTGATGGTAAAATCCTAAGCATATTCTTCAACAAATAGTAATTACATGACATTGAATTGTAAAAGCAATATATACATATGTGTCCATGTACATGTATATGTATATATGTATATGTGTGTAGGTATGCATGTATGAACGTATATATTATGTCATATAGGAACTTTTTTCAGTCAAACTTCAACAATTTCGTAACATAATAGAAATATAATTACTCAATGCATAATAGAATCATATGTGGTTTCCCATCAACTTGTCATCAGTTGTAAAACTCGACCTTAGCAAATTTTTTATATCAATTATTATATTCTCTGTTAAGAAAATTCTTAATAACTTTCTCACAATTTCTTCCCAGGCTTTCTACAAATTCATGCCCTTCTCCAGAGTAGGGGCCTCATCTGGTCTGTGTTACATGTGCTATACCTTCTTCATGAGTTCAGCATCATTTTTTCCTCCATTGACCATTAAAAGTACTCAAGAACTTCAAATAATGTCTCATTATGTGGTCTTGGGCATCATGCTAAGTAAAATCATTACTCACCTAATTTACTTCAAATGAAAAACCAAAGAGTTGGCCCAAGACATCTTGATCAAATTAATCATACCACCAAAAATAACCTCCCTGTAGAAGATGAGGTTCTTGTCAGGCAGCCAAAGATACAAGTGGTCAAGATGAGAAAATCCTAACCTGTAATTAACACACATAGAGTTGATGTTCTCAATGTGCCATGTGTGTCATTTGCATATTTTGTAGTATTATATGATAAGACAATAACTGGGTTGAACTTGAATTGGAATCATCAGCTTTAGAGAAAAAAGTACAAAAATCAGAACTCGGATAAAATATATGGCACGCTGTTGTAGGTGAGGATTCGAGATATATTTAGCAAAAAAAGGATTCGAGATATATGAAATGAATGACTAGTCAATACTGTTGGCCAGGAGTAACTGAGGTCAGATATTGGATATGTACAGACAAATGGAGATAGAAAAAAACATATTTAATCAAGTATGGAGCACACAGATTAAGATGCTCCTACAGTGCAGTGTCATTATAACCTGCTTTTGGTAGTTGAAGGAAATACTTATCTAAGCTCATGAGATGACTGTGGCAAAAAATACATGTTAGAAGCAAGATAAGGCTATAAACAAATGCACTAGAGAATGTGTAGTAATCACACAAACTAAGAAAAAGTACTTGTAATCATACAATGTTACAGAGAGCAATCAGGACATGTACCAAAGGTTCAAGTGAAGGGGGTGGGTTTGGAAGATCTGGGAAAAAACATGCGCGATTTTTGGGGGTATACACAAAAAACCAGAAGCAGTAGAGGACACAACTCTTAACAAGATTGGATGGTGAAGGACGAATGAAGTTATTATGGCGACAGGTGGAAGCAAGAGCAACTGTTTGTCAGTTGCATGGAACTTATTGAGACAAATAGAAAGAATCTCTTGCATCATGTTCCCAAATCCTGATTACCCTAAATGTATAGTTGAATGTTCTCAGTTATGGCAAATTCCTAGATCTTAACTCAGCCCGTACAGTTACCAACGTATCTTAAAAACTTCAAAGAGGCATAATGTGGATGAATATATTTGTAGGTGGGCAGATTATGAACGTGATATAACATCACCTTGCAGTCCACTAGGAGCCATTGCCGGTGATATTTCTGCAGTTGAATTTGAGTTAGAGGAAGATGAAGGTGCTGGCGAAGGGGCTCCACTGATATGCAGTCTCTCCCATAGTTCAGAACAGTTAGTCTTCCAAAACCCAATTTTTTTATTCTGACGATCGTAAGTTACCAGAGTATTGCGAACAACAATTCCTGTCAGTGAGAATACAAATATGATAAGTTGCAGACTGACTTTTAAGCATTTAAAAAAAAAAGTCAATTAGCATGGATTTATTAAGAAAAAAAGAGGGACAACTGCATTGACATGGACAAGATATAACAGTGCCAGCACTCCAACCATATAAAACTACAAATGAAGCTGTCATAAGCAAGCAGCACAAAGGAAAAATTATACTAAAAGGTAAGATCTAAGCCATCATACCTCCTAAAAGTGTTGTTGGATCCTTTCCATTCTGAAAGATTCCCAGGCAATAAGCACCTTGAACCTTTGAATGCTTTATTTCGAATAACATAAGAGGAGAAAAGAGAAGGAATGAGCTATTGCATCAAAACCATTCAGAAAAGAAGCACCAGCAAGTAACAAGATAGCAGTGAGTTAAATTTGCCATCAACTAGAAAGTAAAATTGATAATAGCTTGCAAAATTACCCGGAACAGGTAGTTTTCAGGAGAAAGTGACAGCTTTTGTCCATTGCCAAATACCACATCAACCTCTGGAAAGGTTTTCGAGAGTTGGGAGACATCACTCGCGCACATGCATGTAAGATTATAGACTTAAGATATGAAAAAGTGGAATACATCTCTACAAACATTTCAGAGTAATATAGTCATATTACTGGCATTACTTTCCAGCACCAGCAAAGCAAATGTCTTTGTAATTGGGATCTGGGCCACGAATTTGCTTAAGGGAATGTAGATTGCTCAGGATCTGTGAAACATGAAAAATAAAAAACATGAAAATCAACTGGCTCAGCAGCCGATTTGCCAACTCAACAAATGTTTTTAAAAAATTATCAAATTCATAAAGATTGCATCTGCAGAATTTGTGTTTAAAACATCACAGTTTGCGTCAAGTGCTTATACTTATTAATGAGTAATGATTGAAGGGCAATCTTAAGTATTTACTTGAATCTAATTACAGGAACATACACATTTAGAAAGGAATTGAAATCATTAAATGTATCAATAATTATCTTCTCAACCTAAACATGGAAAAGATGAAATAAGAAAAAAAGGAACCTCTGGAGAGACAGCACTCAATAGCCATCTACATCCATAGTATAAGGGCAATCAATCTGGACAAATTTATTATTGTCAAGATTATAACACTAAAAAGGTAGTATAAACAAAAATGACAGCAAAGAAAACAAGACTCTTAGCATTTCCCAATTTTTTTTCTGAAAGCATGTATAAAAGTAATATAGCATACATGAATATCAAGTTTTTATCAAGAGAATCCTTAAAACTTATGGGAATGCCAATCAGAACCAGAATCACTACAGTACACAACAACATGAAGTCTATGATATGGTGTTTTTGGTGCATGTCGTCCAAGGAGGGAAAATATTACATACAACAAAGTGTAATATAGCATCTAGAGTATAAAATCATGCTACAATAAGCAGATTAAGTCAAAATTTCACAGCAATGACTCATGACAGAGAATGACAGAGAATACAATAAGAATGATGATTTGAGAAGATGACAAAATGCAATTTCTAAACAACAGGAGAGGGAAATAGATAACTACAAAAGGTGAGGAGACTGCATAAAAAATCATTGGCAGCCATGGTTTTAGAAAAAGGCAGCCACATCTACCATGGAAGATTGGGCCCAAAACCTATACACCTAGGCCCTTGGCAGCCTCATATGGCATTTTAATACAAGGCACCCACTACAAGGGGCCAAAAGCTGACATGGCAGCCACTACGACATTGTAGCATTGTGAGCACGTTAGATCATCAAGGACTGGACCAGTCCAGCAATTAGCTCTAATTTAGCCAGTCCAGCAGCCAATCATAAAAGGGAGATCAGTCTGATTCCCTACCTTAACAGAAAGAAGAGAGAGAGAGTGGGAAAGAAGAGGAGAAAAAGAAGCGGCAAAAGTTGATGTTATGTGATTGTGGACATCTTTATTTTATGAATGATGTTATGATGCTTGCTAGATGATGATATATTAGATAGGACACTTTTATACAAATGTTGACATGATGCTAAGGTGTAAGGTGGATGATGTTATTATTAAATTATACCCCTCTATTTTTGCATTACATACTTATGATGTTTTATAACTTTGCCATTGATGTTTTAGTTTTAGCATAAATATGATGTGTAATAGTGATCTTTGATACTTAGTGAGGAAGATAAGTTGTTGGGTACATGGTGCTTGTCATGGCGCCCGCTACCCCCTACATGCCACGAACCCCCCTGCCGCTATGTGCCCACCATCCACTTTTTAATACATTGTTAGAAGCTAGTTTCTTTCTTGACCTGATACATTTGCTCAAATTGCCTTGCATGCCATTAAAAGAAGAGGGGAAAAAACCTTAACAAGAGAGGAAAGGAAGGAAAAGAGAGAAGTTAACAGAAAAATAATGAAGTAAACAAAAAAGAAGCGAAGCAAGTTACAAATAAAAGGTAAAGCAGAAGGAATGAGAAAGGGAGGGCAAGGAAGAGGGATGAATGTGGCAGGTCACGGTGGGGACAGGGGAAATAAATGAGAGTGAAAGGAAAAGATGTGCATAACCAACATAGTTCTCCATTCTTTAGGACGACATTGGTTTAAAACTATCGTTAGAATTTGTATTGCAATCTGTCAATCATGCCAAGACCATATCTATTGATGATGCCCTTCAGTACTTCCTTTTGTTTGATCTTTGATTCTATTGGCATTAAGGCCATATCTAATTCTTGTTAGAATGAACCCACCTACTTTCATCACACAAAGATTAAAATATAATGTTGTTTGCATCTTGTTGAAATCATAAATTACTTAGTGTGAATTGAGTTCAACTGATGTTAGCTAGACACTTGGCACGAGTCCAAGTGTCAAGGTACCCAAAAGCATCCAACAGTTTATCCTTATAGAACCCCAATAATTTATAAACGCAATGAACTTTGTACCTGTATCTATATATAACTGTTTATATATGTGCTGGATTCAGTACTTAATTGACTTGTGAATGTTACTTCAGATTGAAAACACTTGTTTTTTGTCCCAATTTTATGTTATAGACAAAGAAGAAAAAATTGTTACACTTCACTAGAAGTATGTGGGCAGACCTAAGCTAAATTTCCTTTGGAGCTTGATGTACTTTACAAAAGTTGTATTCTCAACATTTTATAAAACAACACAAAATATCTGTATTAAAGTGTCAACGCTTTATGTATGTCTTCAAGACATTTTAAAAGTCAATAACATTAAGGAACCAAAAATTAAAGGAAAGGAATCTTACAGCATCTCTAAATGCTACAAAAGCTTCTTCTGGTAGATATGCGTATGTGGTTCCACTATCCAAGATAGTTCCATGCTTTCTATCAAAAATCCTTGGGTCCAATTGCAATCGCTTCCCAGCCACGTGTATTTCCCTCAGCACAATGTTGTAATATGGGCTGTTGCCATCCCGAGACTAGAGTAAATGTGGGAGATGTATCAAATGTAATTGAAAAGAGAATCCATACATCTGATTGCTCCTAAAAAGTTGCAATATAAAATACCTGCGGACAGGATCTGAACGTGAAAAGACCATGTCAGGAGGATCAGAGGTACCACCAAGAACCATTGCACCCCCACCAATATCCATCCCACCATAACATAAAGAGAATGAATCATGTATTACACCCTTTTCAACAAGCTGATCCATTATACTGAGCTGACCACGGCCCAGTCCCATTATGCCATCAGCATGTTGACTAAACAAATCACCTGTTTCAGAATTTTCACAGCCAAAAACAGCACGCTGTGGCTTAAGTGCACTTTCTTTGCCAAATGATATAATGTCCTCTCCAAGCACCCCGCTGCTAGAGCTCATTTCAGCATATTGCCTCTCATAAACACATTGTGTTTTGGTTTTATCACAGGTACAAGCAGTATTGCATTTTACTGGTTTGTATGTGCTTGACAACTCAGGTTGAAACCTCGGGTCCTAGACATCAACCAAAGTATGAGTCAAGGTGAGAAAGCAAGGTCACATGGGGCTTCACAAACCTGAAGCCTGACACATGATATTATTTCAAAACAAACAACTCAAATGCAAAGAAAACTTGAAGCAGAACATTCACGATTCGTAGTCAATATGTCATAGAACAAAAGTAACTTCACCTGAAAGCATATGCACAAAAAGAATATTGCCTCATTCAATTATGTTCTATTTCATCTTAAAAGAAATACTTAAAATAGTAATGCAACATATGTGTATGCCCATTCTCTTGTCAAGGATTAAAGTCACGATACTGGTAATTGTCCTGAGTTGGTATAGTATCGTGACAAGTCAGGACAGACTGGAATGACCATTACCAACAGGAAGAAGAGATAAAATATAAAAAAGTTGGGATCTCAAGACGTCAGGCCATCCCAAAGTATCAGGAGGCCACCATTTCAGCCTGTTTCAGTCGGTACCAACTGCAATGATTAGGACATCTTGATTCATGAGCGAACCAGTGTCTAGGGGCATTCTGTGTATCACTTTCTTATCAGAATGGGATGATACCAGCAGGATGTGCTGGGTGCACCTGGACGAGAATCCTTGCTCTTGTGGAATATTAACACGTATGATAAATGAAGTTTAGCACATAGAAGATCTCTAAACAGTTAAGTAACAATAGTCATTCTGATCTTAAGTCGCATTCAACCAACAAGAAGAGATGCTCAGATCATTTTCTAGAAGGTAAACGCATTTTAGTATGGTCCACCTTTACATAAGCAATAAGTGCATATGTAATTCCAAATATATTATAAATGAAACCTGTTATCCATTTTTTACAAAAATATGTACTCTTTGATAGTTATGACATGTATATTAGGGCATATAATAAATCAGTCATCAAATCATATGTGATAACAGGACACCTTAAAAAGTCAAGAAAATTAAAGCAAACTAGCATACAGATAATACACCAGCATAAGAACTAGGGCCACCAAGATGTGCAAACTGTGACTGTCGATGTTCAGAAAAATGGCAGCAAATTCGTGGAGTTAGAAACAGTTAGCAGCATTACAATATGGAGCACAAAAGCATACTGGGACCAAAAAACTCCTTAATTTCCTAATGTTACAAATTGTTTTAAGCATGGCTACTTAACCATATATTTTCCTAAGTCTGCATATGACATAAGTTTAATTTCAGAAATAACATATGTTTTAGTGAACATAAAATATAGCATGCTATCTGTTTTATTTAGTCCTACAATTTTTCTTCAAACAGAAGTGCAGGCAGACTATACATAGAAGTCATATATAAATATAATTCTAGACACTGTACAAATTGTTCTCCAAATCTTTCAGGCATTTCCCCATCCAAAAGTTATAAGTAGCATTGTACCCCGTGCTGGCCAGCCAATCTGCAATTCCATTTGTGTACTAATGCAAAAACTCACATCTTACTCGGAAAAAAAGGGAAAACATCTTCTTGCAATTTCAGAAGATGGAAAAGATGCCTAAAAATGAATGGGCCTGCCCGTTGATATATTTAGGTGCCTAATAATCATTTTCTGTAGTTATATCCCTCCATTATTCCTATTAACTTATGAATTTGGTGCTCTTCATTGTACCTCCAGTGCTTTATATGAAATCAATAGATATAAGGAAGATCAAAGAAGTTTCAGTAAGTGAAAGTTTCCTCACAAAAAACTCACCAAATAGTTCTCCCAGAATTTTCATAAAAAAGAAAATAAGGGAAGGGAACAGTGATGCTAAACTCTTTTCATGACCACACATCATTGCACTCACAGGAGAAATGTCTCAATTTAGAGATATATTTAAATTAGGTCAAGACAGCATTCTTTAACCATCAGATAGAACTATTGCAAAGCAAGAATTTAACTATGCACTTGAAAGTAATGCTAGTGACATCTTAGTTCTATCTTCATAAGTAAGATGGGTTTTCAAAGTTTAAACAAAGGGAGTAAACTGCCTACCATGTCAGTACACCCTATTCTACAGCTATAAGGCATTAAACATGGCCAAGAAGGAGAATCTTTACATGCATATATTTCATGAGAATTACAGTATTTTACATGTTAACACTACCCTAAAGCTGAGGAGCTTATTGGACATAACATGGAAACCCCCATTGACTAGCCCACATTTACAATGATATCCATACTAATGGTCAAGAAATTGTGTCCTGTCTCTTCAGGCTTTTCCATTATACATCCTTCAGGGGAAAAAAACTACAACACATCACTATCAAACACAATATTTCACTGTTTTTTTTATCTGCTTTCGTAGTTACCAATTTGGTCATTATAAATCTGCATTTCTTCACTTTAGACTCCTTGAGTATGACACAAATCTTTCTCCATTTTTCTCCTTGACTATGGCACAAATCTTTCTCCATTTTTATCATGCCTCTTCTAGCCTTTAGCTGCAATGACCATATCATCTTCGATAATCTCTTGTACCCCTTTTTACCTCAAGCTTTTCCACTGAATAAGGTATGGACAATGAGGCAAGAACTTGGCTGTTATCAGTTCTGACCATGAACAGATGGAATAACAATAAACAATAGAATCTAAAGACTCAAGTACACCTTCTATCAAACATCTATATGACAAAACTTCAGAGATGTTAAACTAGTCGTAACCGGCTCTGTAGTAACACATTAGTGAAGATATATATGATTAATAGTTAGAGTACGTCTAAATAAGATTCATGAACTTCACATTTTGAACATACACGATGTATCAATTAAATTTCATGATGAACAAGTAATCAACTAATTAATCAAAAATTGATCCACTTGTTTTAGGTTATTATTTAGATTTAGTGAAATAATTTGTAACCAAATTACTCCATTTGAAAAGATAAAAATTAAGAAAAGGGAATAAAAACGGCTCCTTGCCTGATGATTGCCACACTGCTCGCAAGAGGAGCAGGGCACGTAGGTGACTGTGCTCCCCGAATCCACAATCAGTGCGAATTCCTGAGGCGGAGTCCCGATAAAAAGCCTGGTGGTGTAGTACCTAAGAAAACAGAAAAGAACCGGGGGACCCAATCATCCGAAAGCCAATCCAGGAATTAAATTCCACAAAGATACAGAAAACCGGAAAGCGATCCCAGATCCAAAGCGAGGAGTACCCGTTGGTGAGGAGATCATCGTAGAGCCTCATCCGGGCGTTGGCGGTTGAGAGCTGGCGGCGGCGGAAGTAGCCGGCCTCAGCGGCGCGGCGGGTGGAATTGGGCGAAGAGAGGAAGAGCGGCAGCACCATCGACGGCACGCCTCCTCCAGAGATTTTCGTGGGAAGGGGTTGGAGGGATCCAGTGGTGCCGGCGCCGGCGACGAGGAGGAGGAGGAGGGCCAGGGAGGAGGCGGCCCGATTCCTCTCGAGCGCCATAGAGGACAGCCGGCGACAGCACCACGACGGAGACGCAACGGCGATGGGCGGCGAGCGAGAGAGGGCAAGGGGAGGGGGAGGGGGAGGGGAAGAGGTCTCGACTCAGAGTCGTCTCTTTGACGGAGCAATCGGGGTGAATTTATCTTTTAGAGTCCGATGTCAACGATCTCAGGGTGGGGCCAGTGGTACCGGGCGGCCCGGCGGATCCGACTCACATAGTTGGTAGAAGAATGGCCAGCAGACCTACCGGAAATGTCACCCGCCCATCTTCCTCCTCTGACTTATTTAACGGGGCCCACTACATACAGAAGCCACGCGAGTCGAGATAGGCCTTCTGTGTCACTCCTGAGTGAGATTTCTGAGTTCTTTTAACTTTATAATTATAGAGTATGGCCTACGTTTCCGCACAAGGATTGGCCGTAAATGCGGTATAGCTTGTTTGGACGACTGCTGATATTCGGCTAGTGATGCCTCTGCGAGGTGTTAATTTTTTCTTTGTTTTATTTTTTTCTTTTCATGAGATAGATGTATCCTACCAATCTAGTATGGATACATGGAAATCTCGTGTCCACGATGTACCACTAAAGTGATTGGCAGCAAATGAGGTCGTTAGCTCCTAACTAGCCTCCCCATGTCCAAAAGTAACGGATGCTCCTTAGCTGGCTTAGATCGTCTTGATGTCTATCTAACCGTTAAAGAGTCATCTTTAAGAGGGATATGGTTGGCCCTCAAGATAATCATAGCATACCTGGTTTCTTCTACGCCCCCTCAACTCTATCCTTGAGACAGAAATATCAAACGGTTGTCTCCCACTCGCCATAATGAATCCCGAGTCTAACCTCCTAATTATGAATACTGCACCTCTTTGCTGCCTCCATTAGTGTCGCTACCATCGAAGTTAACCCTGAAAAGGCTCGGACGTCTAATGAATACAATCCTAAATATAGTAACCGGTGAGTGAGAGCTCTAAATGTCCTACGAGCTCTCCAATGGTGGCTTAATGGATAATCTCTACGGCGTGCATGGTCGCACTCTAAACCTTGGGGATGTTGAACCATTCTCAAAAACATGCTTATTTCTTGCAAGCTAAATGTGATAGGTTCGGATACACTAAAAATCTATTACTACGTTTGTTCTCATTAGTCTTCAGATATGCAAGAATGACCTTTGTAGAAATGGTGCCTTAATAACCATAGTTAACCACTATACTAGTATCACATCAAACATTGAAAGATAGCATGCACCACCGTTTCCTCCACATCTGAGTAACAATCATGGTTAAGAGAAATACTCAATCCCTTTCTGGCCAACACCCCATGGCATGGGACGCAATCCCAGGAAAGCTTCCTTTAAAACAAGGTCACTCTAGGATGCACACTATCCTTTCTATTGCTGGAGTTTCATTGAAGAACCTGCAGAGATCTTTGACCTTAACTTTGGAATTATAACTGAACCCCCACATCAACTTGTCCAGCATATCACCACTCGGAATCGCAATAGAAAGAACTCTATCCGCCAAACAATCTCCAAACAACTAAATGATGAGAGAAGAATTCTAACATTTTTCATCAACAATAAGACGTCACTAACTGATGCAGGACAACTGCAGGAAGAAAAGGGAAGAAGAAAGAAAAAGAGAAGAGGAGAAAAAAAAGAAGAACCAGGCTTCTCATCTGGCTCTAGCCATGGCTTCACACCAGGGTTTTAGAGAAAAGAAGGCTAATTTTATTCAATCATTTATCAACCCTAAGTAAGTGCATAGACCCATATATATATATATGGCCAAGAAATAACAAAAAGACCCCTATAAAGAAAACAATCCCAAAAAAGCTCTAAAATGACAATATGCAAACAAACCCAGTCAACGTAAAATAAACAAAATAAAATAATATAAAATCAATCCAGCCATAACGAAACTAGCTGGACCATCCTCACGACCACGGCTCCACGTAACAGGCGGTCCGGTACTAATGTCTGCATCACTAACCTTCAAATCCATCATAGCCTCTTGGTTAACCATTGTTGGCCAATAGGCAAGAGGAACAGCAGAAATCCATGTAATCATACACCTCAACATTTCCTGAGAGTGTCATGTTACACAAGAGCAAGCCCGGATGGCTACACAAGAAAATTGCAATACTAAATTAAACACCTTTGGAAAATGCTAATATTTGTGCTTTGAAAGCTCAGCCTAGTTCAATGTCAAGTATAAAGTGTATTGAGCAAAGTGATTAGGTAGGTCTAATATGTTGTTCTGTGGTGCGCAAGGTGCCTATATTGCTCATGAATTGATGCACAATAAGCAAGAAATGTGAATCAGACAATAAAGCTTTTGAGGAGGTTGGATGGTGTCGGACTATCGATCGTTGTGCTTAATCTTGACAAGATAGAGATGCTTTTTGTGCTCCTTTGCATCAGTTATGGTATGCTAAATTACTCAGACAATCAGTTAAGCCCCTTTCCTCTCTTTTAGGCAAAGAGAGGGGAAATCCACCCAATATAATTACGCTTTTTATCGAATGGTTTTGATTTTTCCATCCTTGCATGTAAGTATTTGTGTTGTCTGCTGGAAACTGATCTTACATTGGTCTGGGTCCATCTCCACCACTATTACTCTGAACAATCATTAAGTTATCTGTACCAAAGAAAAACAAATCACTAAGTTAAGGCCTCAAATTGAGTCAAATGTGATAATTTTTCTTGTTATAGTTTCTTGTAGGATGGAGGGCATTCATTACTATTTAAAAGAGTTATAAACATAAGTTGCTACTATTATATATTAATGCAGCAGTTTGCTCCACATTTTGCCCAAAAAAAAAGAGAGTTATAAACATACATCTATAGCCTGTAATTAGAAGATTTGTATGCATGATATTCGAGAATTATAAAATTTGCTTGATCATTATTCAGAAAAGTGTCATCTGAATAAGATCAAGCTCCTCACCATTTGTGTTTATAATGGTGAAAATTTTTTTGAATGATTTTTGTTGGTATCTCCTTTGCGAAAAAGAAAACCAAAATAGTCCTGGGTGTAGAACCAGAAAAAAGGAAGCGATGTTGACTTGTCTTTGAAAAGAAACATCAATTTTTGATACAACACAAAAACCAGGAGCAAGGAAGTGCACCTTCAGGTAGACAGGGACCTGGAATGAAGCATACCTCCTCCAGGGAGCTAGGTATTAATATTTCCATCCTCTAGGCAAATGACAACTGAAGAACAAAAAGCTTCAAATCCAGAAATTCTAAGCATGTAAGTTTAATATTAACAAGAAGGGGGTGTGTGGAGATCCTTCAGTTCCAAATCTGTCAGCAACTGGATTGGTGAGGAAACAAGTCATATGTTACAAGATTAGGAGTTCAACTAACACGAGAGACAAGAAAAATAACCACTCTTCATGGAGAGTTATCACAACTTTCAATGAAAGCACAAATTACAAGTAAGAAAACCAAAGCAAAGAATTCTAAAGAAAACGCTCTCATCATTGACAGCTAGCTGCATTTCAGAAAATCAGTGTATACACTGAATGCCAGTTTCAACTTGTAATTCCAGTACGCAAAATGTCATATTATCCACCATTAGACAATTAGAACAGCAGGCATCAACAAGAAATTGCTACCAACGCATAAATTGGGAACAAAAAGCAGTAATATGTTTTCTATTTGACACGCAAATTATAAGCACCTCAAATAATAAAGTATCACTCAAAAATTTTCTTCATTCAAATACAAGTCTGTAGTACATCAATTTCAAACACAACAAAATCTATCATCTTCTCTCCCATCAAAGGTGGTTATTGTGAGCAGCATCCAACAGAGTGTAGAACAAGGACTTCTCTATGAACTAAAGCAACATTTCAGCAATCTGGACTGCATTCAGTGCAGCTCCCTTGCGTATCTGATCTCCACACACAAAAATGTCCAATCTGCCATAATAACTTTCCATTAATAAATATAATATTGACATGGTAAAGAGTACCAAAAACCATTTATAACACAAGGTTTTTAGTTTGTTTTACCCAAGGTTGCCTTCTTGAGACAAGTCCCGACGAATCCGACCAATTGCAACATGATCTTTGTTTGAAACCTGTCAGAAGGTACAAAATGGTAAGCAGTGGCATCAAGTGTTACCACAGTAATTCACATGCGGAATTGGAGGATGACAAATTGTTATTTATGGAGAGTTATAGTTTTTATCATCCTCTCTATTTTGTTTGTAGACTACGGAGGACAAGGAGAAGATGAAGAGAGACCTCCAATGGAGTAGGGAAGTGATTGGATGCCCGGTCATCAATAACAACCACACCAGCAGCTCCCTTGAGAATTTGCCGTGCAGTCTCCTGGACAAACAAGGCACGAACTGAATTCAGAACCTAGCCATGTTATCACAATACAATAGAGGACATCATGCGATTCAGAAAAAAGGGATGGCAAATCAGGAAAATATACAATAAGTTGCAGACGAGAGCTGTCAAATATGTAGAAGTGAGATTCCAATTAATGAAATTCAACAAGATGGTAGACTAACATGCATCTATAGAAGTTTAGCTTTAAACTATATTAATTCTGTTACTTTAGTTGATAAAGAAGTCACCTGCATTTTCTAACTAACAAAGCAAGTAGAGACCAAAACCATCACTAATTATTTTGCATTTGAAAGTAAGTTTAAGAACATCAAACATGGCCCACAACTTTTCACCTCACCTCGTCAAGAGGCTTTTCAAACTGAAGATTCACACTTTCAGCATGCGCACGCATCACTGGAACTCGTATGCAAGTGGCAGTCACCTTGACGTCCTTGTCATTCTACATTGAAGTACGATTAGAACATGACCCAATTTTAGTCATAGTTGCAAGACTTGTAGCAACTCAAATAAGATAAAATATGAAATTTGGAAATATAAGTACGAGGGTACGACTACAAGTAATTACCCATATTTTTCTTGTTTCCTTCACTAGTTTCATTTCCTCCTCGTTATACCCATTTGAAAGAACTGGTGCATTGTGTGAGAAAAGATTAAATGCATACTGCATAAGAAGAGATAGAGCAATATATTATGGCATTAGCTTTCTGTCTGTAATATGCCCAGTATAAGATGGCATAAATTCCAAAGGAAAAAAACCTGTTGCTTGAATATTTTACACGTGGGTTGCTTGCCATCCAAAACCTATAAGCCCACAAGAAAGAGCATCAATTTTATATGGTCAATACTTTAATAGACAGAAAACAATATGAGGGAAAAACAAAAATAGCGATGGAAATATAAAAGAACAGAAGATAACCTCACGTGTCTGCTCCTCAAGTTCTTCCATTGCTGCAGCACCTGCACCACTAGCTGCCTGATAGGTGCTGACGACCATTCGAACAACCTGCCACAGGTAGGGAATCAAGCTGAAGGGCTCATTTACAGTGACAAACACTCAAATCTATAAGACAAAATTGAGACCCATGGAAAATTAAGAATAAGGTGTATATGAAAATTGTGAGAAAATTGTGAAGAGGAGAGGAAGAATAAACATAACCTAGCGCATATCCAAGGATTTGTTGGTCTATATGAAACAATATGTGAAGTAGTTACTCACCATTCAGAAACTTCTGATAATTTCTATTCTGGTAAGATATAATAATATTTAGAAATTTTGTATGGATGGAATATAGTTTTTCTAGTATGTATAGACACCCTAAATTCATAAAATAGATGAGTGTTACATGTGAGGGACCACAGCCTACTAAAATAGTTATAGATTAGGTTGCTGCCTGTTGGTGGATTCCTTGCAATATTGCAGCATAGAAACAACTTATTTCTAAAAGTTATATGTTAACAGAGCACACTCATCAGTGGCTTGGACAATCTCGGCAACCTCTATGCATTGGTGACTTGGGTGCAGTTTGCCAAACCGTCACCAAAATGTAGTGGCATATCTATTAAAAGATGAAACCAAATTATAAGTGTGATATGGCCTAAATCTGATCTGCCCATCATGGGTCGACATGTGGAGAGCATTTTGAAAAGATTTGAAGTTCAAAATTTTGAATTCTTGGTAGGCCCAAACAAGGAAGGAGATTACGACAGATTTAAATCCAGATAAGAAAGGAAGCTACGGCAATCCCTTAATTTCGCCTCCAAATCAAAACAGATCCATCCTCCCTCCTCTATATAAATAAGGCCAAGGGACTCTAAAAGATGGAGCAGCAGCCAGAGCCTATCAAGCACATACTGCGAGAAGTTCCCAAGGAGAAGCTCTCGAGCTCTCATAGTAACAAGCTCTCATGACAAGAAGCTCTCGCAGCTAACTCTACACCCAACTCCTCTTCCATGGTCGTTCATGCACATTATCTCCTCTCTTGACAAAATGTGCATCCCTAGAGGCCGCCCTCCCGTGTGAGTCAAGATCCGAGCTCTATGCGTACAGGACCTACGTCCTTGGAGACCAGAATGCGAGTCCCTGGAGGTCGCCCTTCCATGCTACCCAAGATCCGAGCGTCGTGCGTACAGAACCCGCGTCCTTAGAGACCAGGATGTGAGTCGTTGGAGGCTGCCTATGAGATTCAATGCGGATGTGTGTTTAGTCCTACATCGGTTATTCATCGAGAAAATCTTAGATACTTATACAGGAGTAAACAATCAAAAAAAATACTTTTCGGCCAACCATTTTGAGTGAAGTCCTGTGTTGTGACAGAATGGTATTAGAGCGGACCTGGCTCATAATCTATGTTGGCTAGGGGACACTATAACACAGATCTATTAGGTCTAACCACGGGTTGATCGTGGTACTTGTGATTAGATTTGAATGGATATAAACCCTTAGCCTGACGAGAATGTCAAAGCTTAAACGAGGGGAGTATGTAAGGGCCCTTGTGCGCGTGTGTTTAGTCCTAGATCGGTTATTCACCGAGAAAATCTTGGATACTTATATAGAACTAAGAAACCCAAAAAATACCTTCCAGTTAGCCTTTTTGGATGAGGTCATAGGTTGTAACACTGCCCTTCTGTGCCACAAGAGATCTAAGCACCATGCGCATAAGACCCACATTCTCAGAGACCAGAATGTGAATCCCTAGAGACCGGAATGCGTGACCGCTAACTAGAGCCATACCGAGCTCCCAGTTCGTGCTCCTAGTCTATGCATCCTCGGAGACTAGGACGCAAGTCCCAAGAGATTGGGATGCAAATCTACCGACCAGAGCCATGTCGTGCTCTCAGTCTGTGCTCCCAGTCTACACATCCATGGAGATCAGAATGCGAGTTTTTGATGATCCGGACGCACAACCGCCGCCCAGAGCCATGCTGAGCTCCCAGTTCACACTCCCAATTCATGCATCCTTGGAGATCAGGATGTAAGTCCTTGGAAACCGAAATGCGCAACCGCCGACTAGAGTCAAGCAAAGCTCCCAGTCGACACTTCCTAATCCATGCATCCTCGAAGACCAGAACACAAGTCCTAGGAGATTGGGACACACGCCTGTCGATCAGAGCCATGCCGAGGTCCCAGTTTACGCTCATAGTCCACGTATCCTTTGAGACCAGGATGTGAGTCCTTAGAAACCGGAACGCGTGACAGCCAACCAGAGCCAGTTCGCGCATCCTTGGAGACCAAAACGTGAGGCCCTGGAGATCGGAATGCGCGTCTGCCAACTATAGCTATGCCGAGTACCTAGTTTGCGCATCCTTAGAGATCAGGATGCGAGCTCCTGGAGACCGGGATGCATGACCGCCGATCAGAGCCATGCGGAGCTCCTAGTCTGCGCATCCTCGGAGACCAGGATGTGAACCCTTGAAGACCGAGATGTGCGACCTCTGACCAGAACCATGCCGAGCTCCCAGTCTGCGCATCCTCCAAGATCAGGACATGACCCCTGACATCAGAATGCGCAACCTCTGACCAAAGCCATGCCAATTTCCTAGGTCGAGCTGCTAGTTCGTATTTCCAGTTCGTGCATCCTTGGAGACCAGGACGCTAGCCCTGGAGACCAAGACGCACAACATCCAACCAGAGCCATGCCAATCTCCTAAGCCGAGCTCCTAGTCTGTACTCCCAATCCACGCATCCTTGGAGTCCAAGACACGAGCCCCTAGAGACTAAGATGCGTGTCCACTAACTAAAGCCATGTCGAGCTCCTAGAAAGCGCTCCCTTGTCGAGCACTCCAGGCCAAGTACTTCAGGCCAGACCAAGAAATGCTGAACCGACCCGTACCACCGGTTCAGCATGTACCGAACCGATACCGGCTCTGACCGGTCCGATTTGGTGTTAAAAATCGGTACCGGCCCGTACCAGTCGGTATCAGCCCAAATCGGTTCCATTTTTTTTGGACTTTTGGATGCGTAAACCAGGCCGAACTCGTGGTACCAGTTCGGTACCGGTTCGTACCTGTCCGAACCCGTACCGGCGCCAACTGGTATGCCTACCAGTACCAGTTTATCAATCCTTAGGCCAGACACTTAAGGACGAACGATCCAAGAAGATTACTCTACTTTGATGCTTTTTACTCTCTCACTATTTTATGTTATTCCAAAGCACTGCCTGACTTAAGCATCGAAGGAGGCTGAGACATAGCCACCGCGACCGGCCTTTCTTTTCTCTGTGTGCAAATCCGCGACTCTCCATGGCAGTTGGCGTTCCGTCTTCCACCACCATGGATCGAGCAGATATGCGCCCTTCATGCCTCCAAATCATCAAAACATAGTCAGGCAAGATTTGAGCACCGGCAATGTGCCTATTGGCTTAACACCTATTAGAAGATTCATTGCTTCATTTTAAAATTTTCACTTTTGCTCAACTAAGATTGTAACAGGACATGGGATTTCTACTTAATTCCCTAACCATAGCTTCTACAGAGCAGTGTGAGATTGACTAAAACATTCACCAAGTGGATCAGATCATCTCATCAACCTCATAGGGTGTGGTAATTTCAATAATGAAGTTTTGCATGACAGTAGCCAATATTAAGCAACACTTCCATCAAGAAAAGAGACCAGACAAATCAGCAAGGTTTATCTAAGAATTCAGCAGGCTCTTTTCTGAGCAGCTAGTATGGCCTTTGATAAGCAGAATCATTATAGTAAGATGGATTCTGCTCTCCATACGACTTCCATCCACACTCTTTCTCTACTCTACATTCAATCCATCAAGCAACTTGTCTGCTGCTCAATGGGCAGAACACAGTTATTTGCACATTACCTGGCAATACATATTCCACTGCAGATTTTAAGGCGTTGCCAGTCAGTGGATTGCATATATTTGTTGTTTGTATACTTATTTCTACATTGTACTTTAGTTTATATACTGTACACTCAATATACGTTCATGTAAAATATGAGTGTTATATGTGAAAATGTGAGTCTGTTCTAAACAAATACAATAGCTTATTGGTTTAATAGTATTCTCAAATAAATAACTCATAATCAATAATGAACAAAAACTTCATTTTTTAAAAAAGGTCCAATTTTATCTTTCAATCAGTAAATTTTGGCTGTGGTTATCCCTAAATATATCAAGAGAAGCCAAATAATCACCTAAGCGAAGAAGAAAGATACTGAAATCCAATACCTAGACAACAAGCATGAACACCACATACAGCAATGGCCAATGTCCGGGAAAGATACCAAGATTAGATTGAGACTCAAATGGAATTTTGAGACAAAACAGAGTACCTTGGCATGGCGATGGAGGGGTGTAGCAGCCATCAAACAGATGATGGTGGAGCAATTCGGGTTGGCAATAAGCGCCCCTTTTGCCCTTCCGGCGAGCCGGATGTGAGTCATTGCGTCCGGATTCACCTCCGGTATAACGAGCGGCACCCCGGGGTCCATCCGGAACGCTGAGCTGTTGTCCACCACGACAACGCCGCGCTCCACGGCGGCGGGGCCCATCTCCCTGCTGACGGACCCGCCGGCGCTGAAGAGCGCGACGTCCACCCCGGCGAAGCTCTCCTCCCGGAGCTCCTCCACCACGTACTCGCGGCCCTCGAATTCGATCCGCCGCCCGGCGGAGCGGCGGCTGGCCAGGAGGCGGAGGTTCCGGTAGGGGAAGTCGCGGTCGGATAGGACCCGGAGGAACTCCTGACCAACGGCGCCGGTCACGCCGACCACCGCCAGGGCGGGGCCGTCCTCCCTGAGAGCCATGCGGACGGTGGCCGGGGCGGCGGCATTCCGGCGACGACACGCGCTTCCCCCAGCGGTGAAGGCAGCGGGGGTGAAGGAGGAGAGGAGGTGGAGGCAGTGAGCGGAAGCCGTCGCCTGCATTGTTTCGCTCTTCTTTCTTTTCCTGTAACTGTTTGTGGTGGGAGGTAGTCAGGGAGAGGCGGGCGGGGACAAATAGAAGAGGGAGACGCAAAAGGCGGTCACGGCACCGCAGGCTCAGGGTTTGGGGGTTTAAATCTGGGGGCAATTTGGGTGGGAAGAGGAAGAACCTAGTGCCGGAGGCCGCATAGGAATACGTTAGGACAAGGTATCGTAGGACTTGGTCGGTTGAGATCGTCTGGGGTGGGAATGGAAGGAGGATGTGGTAGTTCGCTTAGATGATTACGTGAGGACCTTTGTGCGGATGATTGGCCGCTTGATTATTTCCACGTGAATTCGACGGGCTGGGAATTAGGGAGCCCCTGGATTTAGAAAATCAATAGAAACAGGGTGTGTGTGAGTGTAAGCCGACTGGATTTGCTGTCCACACATCGTCAATGGGTGTGGACAGTGGACTGTGGACTGTGGACCATGGACTGAAGCGGAGGTCAAATCTTAGAGCATTGATTAAAAAGTGGTTAAATTTTCATGTAGCTTAAATTTTTTTAATCTCACAGACTAAGTTAAAAGATATAAAATAAAATCATATAAATAAAAGGGAAAAAATAACGTATTTATTGTCTAGCGACTGAAATGGTCAGTATCTAGATGTACATAATTTTTAGTGGGATTGGACCGACAGCAAGAGTCAAACATCTCAAAGTTGAGCTCATTTTTAATTTTACATACCAGACATGTTTTGCCACCTGCACCTGGTGCAAGTATACCACATGATGTAGGTGAGAATGTAGGTAAGAGTGGGTTGGTTAGTATTCGTTCGGATCCATTTATGTAGCTAAATATATTTATATATAGATAAAAATTTGAGCATCCAGCTAATATCTACCGTATTTATATCCATTAAAAAAATTGATATGAATATAGATAGACAATTATCTGATATGTATTCGAATATCTGATTCCATTTGTAATCCTATTGAATTTTATATAACACTCATAAACTTTTAAGAAAACATGACCATATGAACATGCTATTAACTTAATTTATCACTCACTTAGTAATATATTTGATTATGTGATCATAAAGTTTAATTGTCCAATTGATATCTGTATTTATATCCATACTTTTAGTATCCGATTTATATCTATATCCATTTAAAATAAATACAATATAAATTTTTGCATATGACTAACATCTATATCCATATATGTATTCATCAAATAAAATAAATATAGATGCGGATATGCTAGTATCCGATTCA
Source organism: Phoenix dactylifera (assembly GCF_009389715.1). NCBI lineage: Eukaryota > Viridiplantae > Streptophyta > Magnoliopsida > Arecales > Arecaceae > Phoenix > Phoenix dactylifera. Next base: position 104,109 of record NW_024068536.1, on the reverse strand, counting down.
ATTTTAGCCCTAACATGATAATTTGACCACTGATGCAATGCAATGCCACGAAAGCTCCAACCAAGGTATTGCTCATACATCATACTAAAATTCTATTAGGATGCGCCCACAAGTATATCACATGATGATTTGGAAGACATGCAATGCCACAAAATCTCCAATCCAAGTATTGCTTATACATCACACTACATGCCCTCGTTTGTTACCAACAGATAACCGCACACACTAATTGAAACGGCGACAAGTTTGATGATGGGGAGAAGTTGCTAATCAGATTATCCTTGGTTATTCGGGATAACATATTTTGCTAAAATGCTAATTTATAGTATTCTTAAGATGTAGGGATTGCGTGCTCCATCTCATATTTTTTCCCAGTCTTATATTTTTAGTGCACAGAGTCCTGTAGAGAGCGATCTGATTGTTCACACAGATCAAGACACTAACACACAATACAGAATGTGATAAACTGTAACCAAGCGAGCATGATAATATGCTAGAATGGATTCTGGAGTTAAAATGAGTTTGAGTTACCCATCTAAATAAAGCATTGCTCACTCGCCTTAATTCAAATACATCCTCCAAATTCTCACATGCTCACCTAGTAGCCGAAGGCAAACTACAGTCATTCAAGCTCACATTACATGAGATTGGTGAGATGACTACAAACTGCTGCCTGTATAGCCTCCAAAGTTGGATGAATAAGACGGGTTTCCAGAGCCCGTATAATTACCGTAGCTGTTTGGAGCAGAATGCAGTCCAGTGCCTGTATAGCTCCAATAATTTGATGCAGCATCATAAGGAGCAGCAGGGAATCTCCCATCTGGGTAATGAAATGGAACTCTGGCATTCGCCGGTTGAGCATAGGCAGCATATGCAGGTTGCCCATCAGTGGGTGGTGCATTGTAAGGGTACCTTTCTGCAGCACCTGCATACAGTCGCCTCTCATCGAAAGCTGTAGGTAGGAGCTGCCTATGGTCAGCAACGAAAGCAGGCCTGCGAGGGGCATATCCCCCGGTGTCTCGAGGCTTTTTGGTTTGGAGCTTGACAGATTCCTCCATTCGCTTCTTATCATCTTTAGCTTTCTCGAGCTGAGCGATGCGTTTCTGGAGAGGTTCAATAGGGTACTCTTCTTGGAGCTTGTACTCTTCAATACACTTGATGACTGCCTTTAGTGCTCCAAGCTCCTGAGCATTGGGATCCTTCTGCGCAAGTTTATTCTGAAAGAGTTGGGTAAGTATGTTGATCAGAACAAAAGATAAGTGACAGTAAGGACTCGTTTGTTTCGCAAAAAAAAAAGAAGGGAGAGAGTGTGGTCAACGGAAAAATAAAAAATGCCTCTTATTTGGTTCAAGTTTTCAAAGAAGAGAGATGAAAAAGTAGCATTCCCATGAAAATAAAATTTCTATCTTTTATGTAAAAGAAAAATTCATAGAGGACATAAGAAAGCTATTTTTTCATTGGTTGAGAATTGGAGTCCCTTTTTTCCCAAAAATATTTTTACGTTATCAAAAAGCATAGGTAAGATCTTTCCATATATTAAGAGTATAATAGGTATTTCATACAACTTTTTCAAGAAAGTAGATGTTCAACCAAACATAAGCCACTCTAAAATATGCCACTTTCCCATGATCAACTAAACATCCCAAAACCATTTTTCCAAACATCATATTCCTAAGAATCATCTTCATAGAAAAAACATTTCAGTGAGGAAAAATTCTTCCCGCGAACCAAATGAGTCCTAAAAGAAAATGTTGTATACCAAAACTAATTAAAATTGCATTATAGGGGCATGCAGATGGTTTCGAAATCTACCACCAAGGGTGACTCAAGGGTTTGTCCCTGAGCTTCTCTAAAGAACAATACACATTCACATAAATTTTAAAAACATATCAGATGTACTCACCTGCACATCACCATTCCCATTATTTTTGGCATTGTTCAGGTCCTCTAAGTAAGCCTGCAACAAAGGCACAGGTGGAAAGCTCTCGGTAAGCTGGAAAGCATGTGCAAAATGAACAGCATCAATCTGTCTCCCTCTGTTAACCAAATCTTCGACCACACCTGCACAAAAACAAGGTTCCCATAATTAGCATACCAAGAAAATATAGATTATAGTGTATTTCACTAGATGATCAACTTCTTTGTAGTTTCAACTTCTTTGTAGTTCACCTTTGATTGCACTAACCAACCATCCTTAGATCTCCTCTAAACCCATATCTAGTGGGCACCCTCAACTAAAGAAATGGTTGAGTCATTGGAACCCTTATGGTCAGTTTGTAGGATACCAACCTGGCATTTTTTGTGTTAATCCAAGAGAGCAGCAAAGCTCAGGTGCCTGTCTGCAACGAGAGACAGCAACGATGAGCTTGCAAAGTTCTTCTTCATCAAACTCTGGTGCAATGCTAAATGTTGCAAGCAACTGTAGGAATGCTTGTGCTTCCAATGAATATCCATTAGAAGCATCTATGTCCACACCAGCCAACTTGGGCTTCCATTCATCAGCAACTGCCTTGGCCTGCTGCTTAATTTCAGAGCTAACAGGGTGATCGACACCTGGCTCAGCAATCCCCAACAGAGGGGCTGCAGATTCCATCAATACAAGACAGCTTCTGCACAGGCCCTGTAGGGCACTGTCTTCATTCCCTTGTAAAATAGATTGGTCCAGAGGGTAGAATCCCTCCAAGGAATCCAGCACCAAACGGGCTGGCTCATTTGCATTTTTCAATGCAGCAGAAAGTTCCCCACGTAGGGTGACAAGATTTTTCCGATTTTCTGAAATAAATTTCAGAAGGCCTTTTGCATCCATCTGTTCGCAAAGTTGCTTCAATTGAGGATACAGCTTAATCACAGTTTCAGCTAATTCACCTGATCCATTATCAGGATTTTTCTCCTCTGGTGCAGGAGGTGCATTAGGATCATTGAGAGACGTGCTTACCTTTTTTGCTTTGCTTCCCCTGACGTCAACTGTCTCAGGAGATGCCACCTTGTATTTCTGGCATGCCTCTACTATGGCAGAAACAGCAATATCTCTCAGCCCCTGAAGGCTATTCGATGAAGCTTGTTCTTTTGCGGCAACAGCAGCCTCTCTTTCTGCAATCAATGCATGAGTCTTGGATTGCTTTTCCTCGAACAACCTTTGTTTCTCTTCTAATTCATCACTCTTATTCTTTAATGATCTCTCAAGGTTGTGAAAATATTCTTTGATGCCATCCCACTGGATCTTGTTTTGCGAAAACAACTCTCTCAGGGATTCCAGTTCCTCGAATGCTTTTCCAAGCTGTTCCAGCAAAGCTGTTGCTGACTCAATACCCTTAGTGAGCTTTTCAGTCTCTGCCATGGTTATTTTGCAGTTATCAATTAAATGGTCTGCAGGACAGATCATACATGGTAAGGCCAAAAAAAGGGGAAAAATAAACGAATACTGCACAAGCAATTATTTTCACACCAACAGATTAAGACAACATACAAAAATGATGCAGATGCATAAAAGGAGGCATAATATCAGACACAAAGTAACTAATTCCTAACCACCGCAAAACATATCATAGAAGTTTACAATAGCATCTCTGGTTAAACATCATTTAACTTTAAATGAATCTAAAACTATGCCCAACAGATAAGATGTTGTCATTTAAGAGCACTGCTGATTGAATAGCATTTGATATTCATGTTATGATTGTATTTTGCTTTGTTTTGTTTTGTTTGAAAGGGAAGGTGGAGCTAGGTTGGTGAGAAAGATGCTAAAAAACCTTAGCCAACAAACTCCATAGACATGTCAGTTACTTCCCAAGCCTACTATGCACTTACTATTAGCTTCACTTCGGAGGAAGCTCTAGTCTTTTGCAGACAATACCAACCCTTCTGATATTTTCTCACAGCTCAGTGACCATAAGGCAAACTCATGGTGAAAGACACAATTGTTTTCAAACCTCAAATTTTCAACACCCTCTACAAGTTTTGACTTGGTTGAACCGACAACATTATTTGCACCCCCCCCCCCCCCCCCCCCCCCCCCCCCCCCCCCCCGCCGCGCAGCCCCCCAACAAAAAAAAAAAAAAAAAAAAAAAAACCTTTATTTTGCAACAATTCCACCATTCCTGAACCCCAAGATTTGGGGTATAACAACGCTATTGGAGTCAGAACACTAGTCTCATGTTTACGAGAAGGGAAATGAAATGATATCACAGCTATTTCTCTAATTTGTTCAGAGAAAGAGCTGTCAAGCGACAAGAATCAACTGAATCAACATTCCTTCATTCCAAGTTTAAGCCAAAATGGATAACCAATGAATAGCCAACCATAATCAAAGGAAAAGGTAAATGTATAACAGCTTGTTTTCATGTAACACAGGTCCTAAAAGTTAGAATTAGAATTTTCTTCTAAATCAGCTTTCTGGGAAATCCGAGAATTTGCACAAAGCTGTCCAGTCTTCATTCAGATTTTTTTTAAGATATGTTGCAAAATTCCTTCTATCTCGATTTGAATAAATAAGATGTCCAATCTATGCAATTCCCATCAGTCAATAAAATAAATCAGTAACTGCTGCAAGTGGCTTGTTTGCATATAACACAGGTCCTAAAAGTTAGATTCTTCTAAATCAGCTTTCTGGAAGTCTCATATTTTGCACAGAGCTGTAAGATAAATGCCACAGTCTTCATTCAGTTTTTTTTTTTTTTTTGTTGTAAAAATTCCTTATATCTTAATTTGAATAAATAAGAATGCCCAAACTATGCAATTCCCACCAGTCAATGAATAACTTAGTAACTGCTGCAAGTGGGTCAAGTGCCCAACTTGGAACCAAGATAGACTTGACCCAAACCCCAAACTTGTACCCATGGTATGGAACCCAAAGCTAGGCCCATTCTTAAATGAGATCAGACATGGCTCTTACATTATTGGACTTAATACCTGAGACCCAATCTACTACGCAAAACAGGGAACAGTTTAAGATTCAGCTTTAGTCCATAAACCTAGAGTTAACCTAAATTGGCTTATCAGTATCAACCTGACCTAAATAAATATATCCGTCCACTAGCTTCAGAGTGGAGCCAACACAACTATCAAAGAGCTAGCACATGGCCGGCCACTTTGCATCTCTAAAGCCAACTCATAAAGGGAATGACATGGATATGGGAGGAGATCCCAAACCTACAGCTAATTCAGATCAAATCCAGTTTTTCCTAACTCCAGATTAATCCATTTGGGCAAAATCCCAACACAAAAACCTAAGACAACTAGCTTATAAAAAGCTCTCTCTCTCTCTCTCTCTCTCTCTCTCTCTCTCTCTCACTCACTCACTCACTCACACGCACACACACACACACTCATATCCATGCATTCTCCAACCTCAACAGAAAAACTATTCTCCCTCTTCTCCACAGAACACTATCTAAAATCTTCAGATAACAATGTAGATTGTATCAAAGACAAAAAGATATTCGTGAATTTAGGTCTTACATTTTGCCAAACACATCAGAAGTGGTTTATAGACACAATAGTTGCATATCCAGAGATATAAAATTCTTTCTTTTTCCCCGGTTGCAAAGTCATTTACCAAATGCACAACTAAAATAGAAAAACTAAAACAAAAAGCAAGTCAATATTGCATTCAGGCGAATAACTACAAATTCACTTTTCATGCTCCTGCTAAGATCTAAATAAATAAATAGCTTTCAGTCAGAAAATAAAAATTTCACTTTTCCGTGCCACTTCTATGATTAAAAAATTATATTTAAGCAAAGGAAGACAAATTCGCGTCTCTACGCTACTATTCTAATGAATTTCTTTTAAAAAAAACAATTTTAACATGTGCCCATATCACAAATAATCGCACGTCTAGAAAAACCCCAGAAGATAAAGCAATAAGATTTATCTTTTCTCGGCGCATCATTTCATCCGATGATAGTATACAACGCTAGAAAACTCTGATTCCCGTCCTAGATTTCATCAAAGAAAGATGGAGTTGAGCTCGTGGGGCCAAAAATCAGTAAACTAGGATGACCTTTTTTTATGTAAATTGGAGGAAGTGAGAAACTTCCCACAGAATGCAAACTAGGGTAACTTGTTGCGATTCAAAAGCAAATTAATGCCTCGAGAGGAAGCCTGATTTCAGAAAAGTAGATCGAAGTCGTCTAGAAAAGAAGCGAAAGCCCATACCTTCGTTGACTCGAGAACGAGGCCAGGTGGAGAAAACCCTCGATGGATCGGAGCGGCAAGAAGCGGAGGAGAGAAACCTGCTTGATTTACGAACTCCAGGAACGGATATGGTGTTCGAAGGGGTATTGAATCCCGGCCGCGAGGACGGATATGGCGTTCCCGCGGGCTCGACGTTTGACATATCGAGGTCGCTCAATAGGATTCCTAATCTGACGGCCACGAACACTCTCCTCCGTTCGGTCCTGTTCGACAGAATCACTGCATCAGCAAGTGTACACTTAGAATAATCTAGTTGTTGTATCTTAAAAGATAGGCCGCCATTATCTACTACACCGAGATTCATTCTCCGAAGGACGCGACCTATTCTTAAGGACAGAAAAATCACGCCTCAACTGATAAGTTCTTCATTCTTTCCATCCATTATTTTTACAACATTATTTAGGTTTCTTGATCCTCTATAAGTACTCAAGATCTGCTCAGTGAATAATTAATATGGGACAAAACACACACCCGCATGGGTCTTCACAATGATAACAACAACTGCAATTAGCATATAGAGAGAGGTGAAATGAGGAGTTAACGATAAGCCCCTTGTTGTTCATCTAATTATTCTTACATCTACTTTCTACCTTCATTCTCCGAGAGGCGCGATCTATTCTTAAGGACAGTGAAATTACGCCTCAACTGATAAGTTCTTCTTTCTTTCCATTTATTATTTTTACAATATTATTTAGATTTCTTGATCCTCTATAAGTACTCAAGATTTGCTCAGTGAATAATTAATGTGGGACAAAATACACACCCGCATGGGTCTTCACAATGATAACAACAACTGCGATTAGAGGGAGGTGAAATGAGGAGTTAACGATAAGCCCCTTGTTGTTCATCTAATTATTCTTACATCTACTTTCTACCTTCATATGATTTTTCACACCAACCTTCAAATGTAAACAACAAACATCTCTTCCCCAAGAAATCTTATAAAAAGCTATATGTAGATCCAAGTAGGCAATGCATTACTTTCTTTAAATTATGTTATGCTATTTGTCCAATAGCCTATTTTATAATACGCTTAGTATTGGATAACTGTAGATTCATATCATTGATAAATGATATACAGATGGTCGCATAACTCTTGCATTGTTTAAATACTAGGTGATGCATGCAGAGCAATTTGAAAAACGAGGGAGACCTACCCAACTTATAATTACATAAGTCTTAGAATTTTGGAAATGCACCACCCAAATTTTGTACCTTTGAGACAAACCTCAATTCGCAAATATAATATTTTACCTTTTTGATGTATAAATATTTCTTAAATTAGTCCTGAATAATTGAATAGCTGTAGATTCAATCATTTATGGAGAATAATTTTGGCCAAGAGAAAAGTAATAATAATTTAATTTTTTTTAATAACTCAAAGAATATTGTAAACCATGATTCTATTGACCATAATGCAGCATGGATGAATGACTTTCCCTTTAGCATGTTATTCAGGCCCCAAGCTGATGCTTGATTCGGGTTTAGAGAGTGAGAGAGGGGCCAACCTCCACCGGATCCCCACGTCATGCCCCAAGTCTCCATACCCCTCCTCCCAATCAAATTTCGGAATGCCTTGTCACTAGGCTATGATCTACCTGATGAAGCTTCCGAACAGAACATTAAATCGTAAAAATATGAGACCCAAGTAATATGGTAAATCTCCAGGCGTCCACAATAACATTATCATCTACATAATCCACTTGATGGCGACGAGGGCTATGTATAAAAGATTTTCTGATAGTGGCAATACCTGACTTGTTTTATCCGTTTAACTTAATTTAACCTGTTATAGATTGGTTTGCATTAGCTGTTTAACAAAATAATCAAGTTCAGATTTGGATTTTTGACACATTTAATGAATAGATTGGGTTTAGGTTGATAAAGTTTTGACCTACCCGACCCAGTTGCCATCCCTATTTTCTATTGGTGAGAAATGATTTGTAATCTTTAAAATTTCCAGAGCAAGTAGGGATTGCTCAGTGCAATGAGAAATAACTCTGCTTTACCAGGAACATTTCTATCATTGACTGCAGCACACAAACATGAGATATGCCAGAAATAAATAAGGAATCAATTAGAATTGTTTATAGGTAATCATCAGTTACATCATCCTCAAGTACAGAGCCATTTGTGTCAAGCCCATCCCCATGTTTATTTTTGGATTTCGAGGATTTGCCCGACAGCTTGATTTTTGTTGAGGGTTTCCGGCCCTTCTCTGCCTGTAACTCCATCCCCTTCGCTGATGGCTTCCTCTTCCTCTTTAAGCTCGAGGTCTCCACAGCCTCTTCTGCAGTAGAATTACCCACTACTGCAAAAGAACAATCCCATTTAGACTCCAATAGATTCTGAGATAAAAAAAATGTCCCATTGCATGTTCAAAATAGTTGGAGAGTTTTCCTAATGGCATTACCTTCCAGTGGACTAGAAGCAGGAAGTATAGCCTGACCATTCTGTGCTGCTTCAATTGAAAATGGGGAGCCAGAATGATTGCTATCCTCCAACTTTGATGAGCTTCCAAGGCATTTGTCTTGTTGTTCGGGAACATCTGGCAAGGGGATTGCAGGCAAGAAACATAGCTCCTCCTGTGATGCATCGGAGTCACTAAAAGCTGAATCTTTCTCTATGGTCACAATGTCAATTTCCTCATCTTGATTGATGTCCAAATCTTTTGCCTGCAAATAAGCATATTAGATAACATCAGACATCTAAGAAGATTAGCACCCAGATGGGAAAGTTATTTTTACCTTCTCCGATTCAGGCATCAAGTCAAATTCATCCTCTCTTTCAATGTATTCTTCATTCTCCTCGAGTTCCTTGAAGTCAGGAGCAAATGCGCTCCAGTTTTCTGTGTGGTCTTTGGCCCAAATATACACCAAACCAGCAACAGAAACAGAGACCACTAAAGGGCGAACAGGGTGCCAGGCTAGGTCTATAAGAGCTTCTTTAGGTCCTTCTAGGATCTTCACGAGATACCCAGCCCTGTCCCATATGTATAATTTATGCTCCCCTTTGCTAGCAGAAGCACCAATAACCCACTCACCATCACCACTGAAACATGGTGCTTTCCATTGTATCTTCGTAACTGCATCCTGAAACTCCCGAAATAGGAGCAGGCACTTAGATCCAACTACTTTCAACTTCTCAATACCTTGAAATTCATTATCATTGCTGCTTATTGCTTCAAGTTCTTTTGCTGCAAATTTCTGAGGAAGAAGGTTTTCATATACTCTAAGGACTCGGTCATTTGAATTTGTGAGCAGATACTGTCCATTCCTACTAAAAACAATATCCTTGACTACAGAACCCCCAGAAATAGGAATTATTGCATGTACCCAGATGTTCTTGGAATCTACGATGAGTATCTCGCCTCTGGAGTTCCCAACATATATTAGATCTCCATATTTGTTAAAAGTTGCTGCAGTGGGAGTGAAGGGTGGAGAACCATCAGAAAATTTATTGCGTGGATGGGGAGCAGTAGTGCCATTTCCAGCATCTGACACTGAAACAGGCAGAACAGTGGAGCTACCAGTGTTCAAATCAACAAGAATAGGTGCAGAAGAGAGGGGGCAAGCCAGGCAGAATGATGGAGTAGAAGACCCTGGATGGAGACGTGCATGAAGAGTAGTTTGCTGCAAAGTCACACGAGCCATCTTCTCCCCATTAACAACATTCCAAAGTGTTAATGACTTGTCGGTAGCAGAAGCTAGTATATGGCGACCATACTTGGACCAGCAAACACTAGTTATGGGGGCAATACAGTCTTTGTCCCGGAGCTCCTTAGCAACCCCCCTAGTTTCAAAATCCCATATGACACAGCTCCCATCAGCACAGCCAGCTGAACAATGTAAACAATTCAGTTCTAATCAGAAAGTTGAAGAACAAATAATAAATACTACAAAGAACTACATAGCTTTCCATAGATAAGCAGGTAAAATTTGGGATATTAAAATGAAAGAAAACATGATGCAGAATAACTATAAAGCACAAGATATCAGAAATTGGAAACAATAGCTTAAGGGCCCAATCTGGCTAACATCTTTACTTTAGTTCAGATAAATTAAAGGATAACCAAAACCACGTAAAATATTTCACAACGAACATAGGCACAAACATATCCTGACAACCGATACTCATAGAAATATACAGCATTTAAAATAGTGTCTCAATACTGAGGTACCTAAAGGCCTAACTCACAAGCCATCAAGGACTAGAACCTTTTATAGAATTCTGAATTTTGATGTGAAAATATCAATATATATGATAGCCCTAATTGTACGGTCACAATATGGCACTCAATTGAAGCAGATATGAGAGAGAGAGAATGTACTTCCCTTAATTTGTTTCAGACTTACATCTTCTAGCGTGTAAGGTGGAGGGTTAAAGGTTCTCTTCTAGATCTCGTGCATGTCATGATGTTCAACAACACTGTCTCTGGTGCTACTGGATGGAAATTGGACCATATTTTGTAACAAAGACTTAGTTAACACGTCGTGCTCGTAGGAGTAAAGTCCAAGGACACTTTTTTTAGGGCACGAAGAACAAATGCTGGACGAAATGAAGGTGATGTAATCAATTCATGTAGCCCTCCACCTCACCTAGGAGATCGTATCTAGACATAAGCACATGCAGATGCAGAAAGGGTCACTAAGATGTGAACATATGATGCACTCAAATAAGTTGACCTTGTGGAGCAATATTATACCTATTCTAAAAGGGAGAAGCAAAGTTGCTTGGAAGCTCCTTATCTAAAATATTAAAGAAGTTAGGAAATTAGAATGGTAGAACGATGGTTGCTGATATTAACATAAATAACTCGATTACATCAGCTAAATATGGTAGAGAAGCATATATGAAGAGTTCAAAAAGCAGAGTGCTTAAGTTTCAATACACCATCATAAACAAATTTGACAATTAATTTGGAATGGATGAACTGGGACATCATGCACTATACATGAGGTAATGTGATAAACAAAAGCATAGCTGCATAAAGGGCCAACTAATTAGCAACTATTGTAATTTTTAGATTTATAAAATACATAGAATATATGAATATCCACATTGGTATGATATTCATATAACCATACATAAAGCAAAGGGAATATAAAGAGCTGACAAGTAATTAATATTGAGAGAATAATACAGCCTAATCACCAATAATCTGGTTCATATAGATAATCCATCTGTGCTAATTCCCAGGCAGCATGAGTGTACTATCAGACCAATTCTTCGGTCCATTAGTTGCAAGAATCATGGCATGACAACCATCACAAGAAAAGATTATGCTCCTCTGATAGTGTTTCTTTAATGCATTTTAGTTGGAGAGCTGGTACTTATCTCTGCGGTCCACAACACTGAGGAGCCATAAATCATGCCTTTAACTAATAGAGAAGATATGGGCCTTCTAGATACAACAGATGATATAAGATAGGTAATCATGAGGTCCTGAAGCAAGAAAACTTCTCGCAACGAAAAACTTCCCCTCCTTCCTAAATGCAACACCAAATTGAGCACATCTCTCCTTTTTGAAGCATCTTTTAACTAAATTCACTTGTCCATAACATTTCATCTGATTTTTAATAGTGCGTCCAATGTTCAGCTCATATGCCTCCTCCAACATACTAATTTCTCAGTGTCATTCCTAGTTATACCACAAATTCATCTCAATATTCTCAGCTCTTCCACTTTCATCTTGCTTGCTTGAGCCTTTTCCATTGCTCAATTTTTGATGTCTGAACTATAGAATGTTGCCATCTTATTGCCATTTATCAAAAGTTTTCCTTTAAATACCCAAACTATGTGTTGTTTACATAGCATCTTAAATGCACTTGTCCACTTCATGCACCAAACTCTAATCCTCACACTATGGTATCGCTCAGCCATAAATTCTGATTCTGGCATCATCTTTCATTTCCTCTTTCACTGATAAAAATATTTTACATACTCGGCTTCTGTTCTAGTTATTTATAGGCTCTTATTGTATAATTCATTCCTCCATAACTCCAATTTACAATGAAGCCTTCTTGTCTTATTACTAATTAAAATTTTACCTTCTATAAATAGCCATAGACCATTATGCATCTTCATAAATATGAATTTAAACATTATTTGCAACTAGTTAATGCTATTGTTGGTGCAAGGCCATTGTGACTAGAAATTCAGTTAACTCAGCACTACTTGGCACTGGTTGCTACCTCAGAATAAGTCTTCAATAACTTCAATGTGTTCCTCACTTGCCTTTTTCCGTAGTGCCAACCAAACTATATCCTAATATACTTAATAACATGTTTATCCACTTGGAGGAAACATGCCTTTTTGGAAAAATCATGTATACTTACCGTTATCCCTCGAGCAAACTTTATTTATATGGCTTGCATAAGGCACAGATAGTTCCGAATTATCACCCTCAAGGGCACAGCCAAATCACTAGCAAATTAATAAGTGCATAACAAGTTTTTAACACCACCCAAAGCCATTGATCAGCAGTCTAACAATATGATATTGATGAGCATGTGTCGATATGACATCTAATGACCTAAAGGTTAGCAGCGGAAGCAAATGAAACTATAAGCAAGACAAATAAATTTTGACAATAAGGTGGATTAAATGCTTATCCTAATAAATCATTTTTTTCTTACCTTTCTACCCCTCGGGATATGGCAGTCATAGCCGTCAGTGGTCGAAACCACCTGGGTTCATGAATGTACATCAAATTGGCCTCTGGAATCTTAACAAAAGACAGCTAAAAGAGACTCTACCACTAGAAGCAAGACAATAAATTTTGACGATAAGGTGGATTAAATGCAAACATGTTTTTTTCTTACCTTTCTACCCGTCAAGATATGGCAATCATAGACTTCAGTGATCGAAACCACCTGGGTTCATGAACCAACATGAAATTGGCCTCTGGAATCTTAACAAAAGACAGCTGAAAGAGACTCTACCACTACCTGAACTTTTATATATAGATTTCCTACCAACAACTAAGATACAGCTCTCTACTTACTATGTTTAGAACCATTTTGTTTAATGTTGGAAAGGGTTTAGATCCCCAACCCCGGCAACTGCAAACCCAAAATGGATGGTGATGGTAGTAAGGCATATTTGATCACAGCAGTGCTGTTCTTCTACCAACCATTCCTCCACATTTTTTCACTCTAACTAGGACAGGTGGAAATCTGGCCAATTATCAGGATGCAGGAGGGTTAAACCCAGGTTTCTTGTATCACCACAAGATACTGCTACCAATTCTACCATTTGGTGCACTCTCTCTCTTCGCAGGTTCTACCAAAACAATAGGGAACCATCCATGATGCTTGCACAAGAATTGGCTCTACAAAAACTAGACCACCAGTCTGAAAGCTACCAAGGTATAGAGTTTCATATTCTCATGCCAAGCAACAGATATGTTTCTTGGAAGGGATTCAGTGTGCTTGAAAATTAAATGTCACAAAAAAAGATCTTTTTTTCCAGGAAAGACCGGGCATTGTCCATGCGATCCTCCAGGACTCAGACCAACAGATCAAAATGTATTCCTTCCATCAACTTTCAATTCAGAAGGAGAAGAAGATAACATTGAGCAACTAGGAAAGGAAAAGAGAAAGCGAAAGAGGGAGTTACCAGCAAGAAGAGTTCCTCTGCGATTGAAGGCGATACATTTCATGTTCCCATGCTGCAAATACTCCTCTATCACTTCCGGGAAATCCCCCTGCAACGGATCTTCACCCACCCAAATCCCCAAAAGCCCAAACGAAGGAGAAACAAAGTTACTTCTTTTCCAAAATTCCTCCAAATTAACACACAAAAAAGAAGGAAAAAAGGGAAAAATTTTCACCTTGGATTGCTAAATAGAAACAAAGAAAGAAACAAAATCCTACCAATAATTGGGACATTCATGGTTTTCGGCCTCCGGAGCTACTCCGAGTTAAAAGAATCCGCCCCCAACGAGGCTTTCTACTGCATTAGCTCCACCCGAATCGAAGCAGACGCGCGCGCTCACACTGAGACAGACAGACAGAAAGATTTAAATCAAGACAGACTGAGAAATCTCCGGCGCCGTCGGCCTCCGTCCGCCGCCTCTCCAATCGCGCGAAGCAAAAGGATTCAAAATCGCACGCAGGAGAAGAGATCGAGACCGCAAGATCTTTCTTCCCCAGAGAGGGGCGGACGAAAGCCTAATAGAAGCCCCGGAGTCCCAATCCAAGTTCACCTTGGTTTCGAATTCCCAAATATAACAAGGAAAACCCTAATTCCGACTCCGTTTCGAACTCTCGAATGCCGAAATTTAAGCAGGAAACTTAAAAAGACAACCCTAGGTTCGGCCTCTTAGAATTAAAAGATAAGAGAATAGCACTAAGTAATCCTTCTTGCTACCCACGTTCCAGGAGGCTAAAAAAGCTTTTAGCATGGAGATGGCGAGCGACATCACCCATCAGAGCCGTTCAATCTCTGGCCCTTGGCAGAGTCCACTCAATCCGATGGCCAGAGTTTGGCCTCACTCCAACCTTTGAGGCACAAACAGGGTCCTCCATAGCCATCAGGGAGTAGATTTGGTCTTCAAATTTTGTATATATAATTCTTATAATGTCCTTTGAAGGGAGTCTCTATTAAGCTTTCAAGTGGAGGATTGATTGGCTAAAATATGACCACCTTCCTCAAGAGTTTCTGTGGCACTGGCAGAGAGAGTATGGCAGAATAAATTTGGTTCTGAATCCGTTTTGTTGCCAAAAGTTGGGCAAGAAGGATGAAGGCCATCTACAACCTTTCTTTCTAATTCTTTCAGTTTTGGACTCTTTGGTGTACTCAGGATTAATCTTTAGTTCATGGCTACCCAAGTCTGCACATCCAGTAAGTTATCGGCCGATGCCGTGGCAAGAAGCTTCAATTTGCATCCAGATGGTTTCTATGATTGATAGGTGGCTGGATGTGCATTCCTGAATGAAATAAATAAGTATTCTAGCCTCGACTTATTGAAAGCCATAAAGTTCAATTCGATTCGAAGGTGATGGTGATGGTGCTGGTGCAAATACTAAACCATAAAAAGGAAATGTAGAGGACCTGAACATATTGCGAACATAGTCCTTACAGTGTGGTTCAAGGTTAAATATATTGTTTGCGAAGAGATAGTAATGAGGTTGCAGAGTGCTTGCATGTTTATGTAAGCCACAATGGGGGGAAGAAAAGGCTTTATCTCGCCAGTGCTATTGCTGTGGTTTTCATTGGTGTAGGTACTTTCTTTGATATGCATTGTGATGACATGTTCACTATATATCCTTTTTTTTGCAATGACTTTTCTACCAGCAAGTTTTTTTTTTTTTTTGTAGTAATTTGTAGTCAAAACATGATTCTTTTTTGGCATTTTTTGGCAGTTTTTCAGTAAGATGTTTTCAATGGTCCCGCTAAGGATCAAGTTTCTGTGATCAATTCTGTATGGTTCTGGCGTTTTGAGCCAGTTTCTGTGATCAGTCCCACTATGGTTTTTGTTGATGGAGGTACCTTCACAAGAATCAAGTTTCTATCACCAATTATGTATAGTTTTTGTTGATGGAGGTACTTTTTCTCATATACATGATCAATTCTGTGTAGATCTTCCAGGTTTTACCTCACCACTAAGAATCAAGTTTATGTATAGTTCTAGCAGGTTCTAGCTCACCAGTGTTGTCGCTGATTTGAGCTGTTGGGAGGTACTTTCTCTCGGGCATTATGGTGACACTTCCACAGTAGATTTTAGCTCACTTGTGATCCTGCTATGGTTTAGATGTTTGAGAATTGTAAAAACCGAGAACATCGTTAAGAAAAATACGCTAAAAAATGTTATTTGGATTTCTTACCTTACGTAAGTTCATAAGATTTTCTCTACATAAAATTGATGCGGGATTATCATCTAAAAAAAAAAAGCTAAAAAATGTTAATTAGATTTCTTAACCCTATATAAGTGCATAAGATCTTCTCTGCATATCTTTGATGCAGAATTAAACACATACCTAGAGCTTACATATTACTTGGGTTTATATATAACAAGGGATACCCTATACTACATGTCCTCACAGTGTTTATGATTGAACTTGACTAAATTTAAATTCTTAGCAAAGCAAGGATGATAGGTTTAAATAGAGAAGCACATGAGAACCTATATGCGATGTTTAGTCCAATATTGGTTTTGCATTGGAAAGATTATATAAATCTAAGAAATCAAAATAACACCTTACTAGCCATTTTAGGTAAGATTTTGGGTAATAGCCACTGTTTCCTAAAGGTAAATTGCAAATAAGGCCATGGGGAAAAAAAAATTTCAAGCGCAACTGGCATCTACCATGATCCGCAACTTCCAGTGGTAGATTTTACTTTGACACTTGTCAAGTGATCTATTTTACTACTTTGTTTTGGGAAGCATTCAAGTAGAAAACTAAAAAAATAGCAAGAGAAGACAGTTCTTCAATCAATATGCTGCCATTACAGTCAACGGTAAAATTTTCTCTAGCAGTGATTCAGGAGCTGCCATTACAGCCCCATTCAAGTCATTGAAAAAGAAAAATTTTCACAGGGGGAACCCAACCTTTACTCCACTTTTTGGTGCAGAACGTTTGCAGAAATAAAACCAGGATGCCTTTTTCTGTATGTTAGAGCTAGATGTCAATAGCTTTGCCCAATTTGGCCACCTTTGTTAAAGCTTTGACAGTTGAGACAAATAGTAGCAAGGATACAAAAATTTATGATAGGGTATCACCTTTTTGAGTAAGAGAGTAGTCACAAGTAACTGTAGAGCAGACATAAGGCCAAGAAAAGTATTAGTCTAAATATGAGACTCAAGTATAAATTATGCTTGTTTCAGTTGATCCATTTAGGGCTCGTTTGGTTTGTGGGAAGCATTTTTCCTCCTAGAAATATGATTCCTGAAAAAAAGATTCTTAGAAAGAGAATACCTGAAAATATACTTTTGGCATGTTTGGTTAAACATGAGAAAGTGACAGATTTACAGAGTGCTTATGTTTGGTTGACCATCCACTTTCCTGGGAAAGTTATGTGTAATTCCTATTATACCCTTAATAAAAATTAGGTCTTTAATGCCTTTTTAATACTGAAGGGCCTTTTTGGGAAAAAATAAAGATGGAGTGATTCTCGCCTCATGGGAAAGTAACTTTTCTATGTTTTTCATGGAAAAGACTTTTCCATGAAATGTGGGAATCATATTCCCAGGAGAATACAACTTTTCCATCTCTCTCCTTTGAAAACTCCAATCGAACAAGCGGCATTTCATTTCTTTTCCGTTGACCACACTTTCCCCACTTCTTTTCCTGCGAACCAAACGAGCCCTTAAGGTTAACTCATAGGGATAGGATGTCTATCAGCTCATGTAGTGAGAGCAGACATCAAACACCAACTATGAGTGCAGAACATACCATGCTTAAAAGCACAACTGCTTGAAAAAAATACTAGGCTGAATAGAGTTTGCAAGGACTACAAATCTACAAATGCCACTAACCATGCACAAGGTTGAAAACAAAGCAGCTAAAACCAAGCTTAGACAAAAGAAAGCTTCAATGGGAAACAACACAAGCAGATTTTGCAGAAGCCTAAAAATATAGGTCGGTTGGCGAAGTGGGCATTTAAGCTCGGGGAGTTCAACCTTGAGTATCAGCCTCGGCCATCAATCAAAGCACAAGTGCTGATGAACTTTCTGGTGGAATGTACCATTTTCGATGAAGATTCTACTAAGCTCCCAAAAAAAAAATAAGACTACTAAGTGGCTATAGATCTTATGCGTGGATGGGTCATCAGGCTCGGGGGGCAGTGGAATTGGACTCATACTGACCAGCCCAGATGGAGTGATTACAAAGTATGCATTACGATTCAAATTCTTAGCCTCAAATAATAAAGCTAAATATAAAATGCTCATTACTGGGCTCAAGCTTTCTAAGGAGCTCGGTGTTCAACAAGTGAAGGTTTTTAGTGACTCATAATTAGTCGTCGGCCAAGCACGAGGAGAGTTCGAGGCTTGAGGGTTATCGATGATCAAATATCTACAAAAGATAAAAGATATCAGCTCAACTTTTCGTAATTTTGACATACAATAGATTCCTCGAATAGAAAATGCAAGGGCTGACTTGTTGTCAAAATTAGCCACCTTAGAGACTACCAACCTGACTAAAACTACATATCTCAAAGTTCTAGAGATGCCAAGCATCGATGAGCCCAAGGTCGTGATGAACACCACTGTCAAACTAAGCTAGATAGATCCTCTCGTCAATTTTTTGAAGGATGAGATATTGCCAATAGATCGGGCTGAAGCCCACCGAATAAAGCATCAAGTCTCTTATTATGTTCTTCTTAATGACAAGCTATACCAAAGATCATTTTCCCTACTGCTCCTCAAATGCCTTCGTTCGACCGAGCCAGATTATGTACTTCGGAAAGTACATGAAGAAATTTGTGGCAAGCACCATAGGAGCAAATCTTTGGCCTATAAGATCTTGCGATAGGAATAGTATTGGCCGACCATATAGAAGGATGCGGCTGACTTCGTCAAGCAATGTGACTGATGTCAACGCCACACGAGTATCCAACGATGATCAGTAGTGCCATTAGCACCGATTAATGCCTCTTAGCCAGTTACACAATGGGGAATCGACATCTTCGGACCCTTTCCAATGGTAAATGGGCAGTGCAAGTTTCTTATTGGGGCTATGGATTACTTTGCCAAATAGGTGGAAGCCGAACTAGTAGCTTGGATAACCGAGGTAAAAACTCAAGACCTTGTCTAGAAGGCCATAATTTATAGGTTCGGACTTTCTTGGATAATCATCATAGATAATGGGTGTCAATTCTACCATGCTCGATTCAAAGAATTTTGCACCGAGCTCAGAATTAATCATTGGTTCACTTTGGTAGCACCGCTCCAAACTAATGGAGAAGCCGAAGTGACCAACTGAACAATTCTACAACGGCTAAAGGCAAGATTAGACCAAGCAAAAGGATTGTGGACTGAAGAGCTCTATAATGTCTTATGGGCGTATCGAATAACGTATCAAATTTCTGACGAAGAGACACCCTTTAACCTTGCTTTTGGAATGGAGGCGGTGATTCTACAAGAGATTAGACTTCTGTCACTTCGGGTAGAAAACTTCGACGACTACACAAACTCATATCAACTATGAGCTAACCTTAACTTATTGGAAGAAACTAGAGAGCATGCTCAAATTCGTATGGCGACATCCCAATAGAGAGGAGCTCGGTACTACAATTCAAGGTCAAGGGTAAACTTTTCCAACCTAGTGATCTCGTCTTAAGAAAGATTGAAGCATTGCAACTAGGAGAGCTCAAAAGTTGAGCCCAAATTATTAGGAAGGTCCATATCGAGTGGCCGAAGCAATACTACTAGGAACATATAAGCTGAAGCATCTCGATAGCACTCCAATTCCATGGACTTGGAACTCCAAGAACCTATGTATCTATTATCAGTAAGGTTCATTGTATTCTAAGCTTATTTCTAATAAAGTTTTTCTTGTTATATCTATTGTTGGGAGAAAAACCCAAGTCGTGCCAGTCTGAAGGCGCTCGGCCAAAGAGCGCCGACCAGAGAGGCGCTCGACAAGAGAGGCGCTCAACCAAGGAGCGCCGACCAAGAGAAGCAACCCCGCCACAGGATACTCCGCTAAGCAACCGGCTCGGCTCGGCACCCGTGCCGGGCCCGTACCTTAGCCAAATATCCAATCTCCACCTAATCCTCTAAAGGATCTGACAACTAAATACATGACTCCACTACAATCTGCCACCATTCCTAGGTCATCAAGGCACGCGATCTCCGCAGGCATTCGGCACGCCCTATCATTAATGCATGAGACCCCCTCAGGCCTCCGATGCACTCGGTCATTAAATGAACACGGCTCAAGATGATCTCCGGATCACTGAACCATCAAAGCGTATGGCTCTCCCTGACCACCGGTTCACTCAGCAATCAATGCACTTGCCATCTACGAACCCCAGGCCCGCCACGGCCGGCGGTTCAACCACCCCAACGGGTCCGATCAACCGAGACAACTTCCTGACTCCGGCATGATCCGGCCCTATTCTCCACAACGCCATTAATGAGCGTGATCGTGCCCAATTATCACAAAAGAAGACAAATTTCCCTGTCACCTCCCAGGTAACATAATATCTTCCTATAAAAGAGAACCTGGGGGAAAGGGAAACACAACACTCAGACAGAAACACTCAGACAGACACACTCAGACAGACACACTCAGGGAGAGAGACACAAAAAAGCAAAACATTCTCCTTTACCCCCCACATATTAGCCCCCTCTGACTTAAGCTTCGGAGGGCCGGCGCCGGAAGGGCCGGCGCCGGAAAGCCCGGCCACCGGCTTTCTTGCAGGATTCTCCAGGAGGACGCCACCAGCCGACGCGCCGCCACCCACCGTCCCGGCAGCGAAGCTCCTCCCCTCTCGGTTCGCGGCAGCCCCCGGGTCCAATTTCCAGCAACAGTTGGCGCTAGAGGAAGGGCCCGAGTTGCTGCCATGAAACTGAGAAGTAAGGGGGCTTCCAATGCCTCTCGACGTCCTCCACCTAGTCCTGGACACTCTGTCCAGAACTCGCCGCCTCCGGCCGAGTCAACCTCTCAGGTTCGGCCGGAGCAGTTTGATGCCCTGGTGCAACAGGTGCAGGCCTTGGCTACCGCTGTCCAAGGCTTGCAACCCAGGGGCATCCTGACGGCACCGCTCCCTCCGGCTCCAGTTCAACCGGAGCCTCCTACAAGTGGACTTCCCCTTCAAGGTCAGGACTCTCAAGTCCAGGCCTCCCTCTGGAGAGAACATCCAGTTAGAGGCCCTGGTGGCTGGCCACAACCCTCGGAGGCTGAGTCGGTTCCAGGGCAACTTGCACCAGAACGAACCGCTGCAGCGATCCCCCAGAATGATGAACTCGACAAGAAGGTCGAGAAGTTGGAGCGCCAGATCCAGGCACTCCACGGAAGGAAACCGGGACATGATGGTGATTTCGAGTTCACCACAAAGTCCCCCTTCTCCCAGCAGATTGAAGACGAGCCAGTCCCGCCGCGGTTCAAGATGCCCCAGGTGGAGCCTTACAACGGCAGGGCTGACCCCCTTGACCACCTGGAAAGTTATCGGGTCTTAATGGCCCTACAAGGAGCCTCGGAGGCCATGATGTGTAAAGCTTTTCCAGCAACACTTCGAGGACCGGCCCGGCTTTGGTTTATCGGGTTGAAGCCGAGTACTGTCTCCTCCTTTGAGCAGCTCGGCAGGCAGTTTGCCAGTAATTTTGCCGCCAGCCAGCCCCAGCGGCGGACATCGGACTCCCTCCTTGACATCAAACAAAAGGAGGAAGAGTCCCTCAGGGAGTATTTGGACCGGTTTACCGCCGAAACATGGGAAGTCCGGGAGCTTGACCAGTCGATCGCCATGTCAGCACTGAAGACTGGAGCCCGGTCTTACAGGTTCCTCTTCTCTATCGAGAAGAATTTTCCTGCGGACCTCACCGAAATGCTTGTTCGGGCATGGAAGTACGCCAAGGCTGAGGAAGCCGTGGCTGTTAGGCGGAGCGGGGCCGAACAGACCCCCAAGAAACAGAAAAGACGCCGCGAGGAGCGTGGCCAGCCTAGAAGCCCGTCCCCGCGCCGAGTCAAAAATCCGCCCCGCCTAAAGAGTCCACCCCGACTACGGGGACCGCCTCAGCAGAGGTCACCATTCCGCCCGAGGTTTCCACCACGGGCCTGTGCACCCGAAGGGAGGTATGAAAACTACACTCCCCTCACCGCTCCTCGGGCCGAAATCCTCATGGAGATTGAGGGTCAGGATTGCATCCGGCTCCCACCTCCGAAACGAGATTCCGGAGCTCGGCGTGATCTCCGGAAATATTGCCGTTTCCATCGGGATCACAGCCATGATACTGAGGACTGCTATCAGCTCCGGAACGAGATCGAAGCGCTCATCTGCCGAGGGGTACTCGATCGATTCGTGCGAGGCCGGCGCGAAGAAAAGAAGCCAGCCGAAGGAGCCGCACAGCCTGAAGGTTCAAATGCCAACAGGCCCATCGCCGGCACCATCAACACCATCCGAGGCGGGGCCTCGATTGGAGAAGCTTCAGGGGAAGGAACCTCCTCGAAGCGCCTACGCGCCTCGGAAGCCATCTCTTTCTCAGACAATGATCTGGAGGGAGTTGAAACTCCCCACGATGATGCTGTGGTCATCTCCATGATCATAAATAGATTTGATGTAAAACGCATCTTGATCGATAATGGAAGCTCGGCGAATGTTTTGTATTTTGATGCCTACGGTAAAATGGGGATGACAGCAGAGCAACTACGGAGGATGAATGCTCCGTTGGTCGGATTTACTGGGGATTCAGTCCCAGTAGAGGGCGAGGTCGACCTCCTGGTCACGGTCGGGCTCGCCCCCCGTGAAAGTACCGTGGGATGAGCTTCCTTGTGATACGCCTGCCCTCGGTCTACAATGCCATTCTCGGAAGACCAGGTCTCAACGCCCTCCGAGCGGTAGTCTCGACTCGCCACCTGCTCATGCGATTCCCCACCAGCCAAGGAGTTGGCGAAGTTCGTGGGGACCAAACGGTAGCGAGACGATGCTACATGGCGACCCACGAAGCGAAGCGACCAGCCCAGGTGCCTGTCCCAGCAACCGACTAGTCTTCAACTAAAACTCTGGAGGCACGGGTCAACCCTCAGAAAAAGCGGGTAGAGCCTGGTGAGTTACTAATCCAAGTTCCTTTGCGCGAAAACTTTCCCGAGCTAACCGTGCAGGTCGACTCTGGCCTCAATGAGTGCGAAAGGGATCGCCTCGTCAACTTCTTGCGAGACAACATGGACGTCTTCGCCTGGTCACCCGCGGATATGCCGGGGATAGATCCAGAGATCATGGTCCACCGGCTCCAAGTAAAGCCAACCTGCAAGCCCGTGCGACAAAAGAAGCGAGGCGCCGCCCCAGAACGATAACGAGCAGCAGCTGAAGAGGTCGACAAACTCCTTGAGGCTGGCTTTATCCGGGAGATATCCTACCCGGAGTGGCTCGCCAATGTGGTCCTCGTCAAAAAAGCCAGCGGAAAATGGCGCATGTGCGTGGACTACACCGACCTGAATAAAGCCTGCCCAAAGGACAGCTTCCCACTCCCCAGCATCGACCAGCTCGTGGACTCCACCTCGGGGCACGAGCTGTTAGCATTTATGGACGCCTTCTCCGAATACAACCAGATCCGCATGACGCCAGAAGATGAAGAAAAAACGGCCTTCATCACCGATGGGGGAACCTACTGCTACAAAGTAATGCCATTCGGCTTAAAGAATGCCGGGGCAACTTATCAGAGGCTGGTCAACCGGATCTTCAAAGATCAAATAGGCCGAATCATGGAGGTCTATGTTGATGACATGCTAGTGAAAAGCAAGGTGGCGCAAGACCATGTGGCCGACCTTGATGAAGCATTCTCCACACTCCGGAGGTACCAAATGAAGCTCAACCCAGCCAAATGTGCATTCGGAGTCACCTCCGGCAAATTCCCTTGGTTTTATTATTACACAACGGGGAATCGAGGCCAATCCTGAAAAGATCCGAGCACTTCAGGAGATGACGCCTCCGAGGACAGTCAAGGAGGTACAACGGCTTACGGGCCGAGTTGCAGCCCTCGGGAGATTCATCTCCCGCTCAGCCGAGCGCTGCCTTCCATTCTTTGCGGCTCTTAAGAAGCCGAAAAACTTCCTATGGTCGGACGAGTGCCAGCAGTCCTTTGAAGAACTCAAGCACCTTCTGGCCTCCCCTCTCCTGCTCACAAAGCCTCAACAGGGTGAACTCCTCTACCTGTATTTAGCTGTTTCCCCTGTAGCAGTAAGCTCGGTCCTGGTCCGAGAGGAGGGCAAGCTCCAAAAACCAGTGTATTACACCAGCCGGGTCTTGAGGGATGCTGAGACCCGATACTCCAAGCTGGAAAAGACTGCTTATGCCTTGGTCATTTCAGCTCGGAGGCTCTGGCCTTATTTTCAAGCCCACACAATGGCCGTGTTGACGGACCAGCCAGTAAAGCAGATCCTGCAAAAATCAGACCACGCAGGCCGGATTACTAAATGGGCCATCGAGCTCGGAGAATTTGACCTCGAGTATCGACCCAGACCGGCGATCAAAGCGCAAGCACTCGCCGACTTCATAGTCGAGTGCACCATACCGGACGAGGTCAAGCCTGAACCTGAGCCTACACCAACGGAGCAGACCCCGAGTTTGGCATGGACTTTGCATGTCGATGGCTCTTCAAACTCGGGGGGTAGCGGAGCAGGTCTCATCCTCACTAGCCCGGAGAGGGTGGTAGCTGAGCAAGCCCTACGCCTCGAGTTTCCTGCTTCCAACAATATGGTGGAGTACGAAGCACTCGTCGCCGGGCTCAAGCTAGCCAGAGAGCTAGGAGTAAAGGATCTCAAGGCCTTCAGCGATTCTCAGCTCGTCGTCAACCAAATCCTGGGTGACTTCGAAGCCAGAGACCCCACAATGCAGAAATATCTTCAGAAGGTACGGGATCTCGCCTCGACCTTGAACTCTTTCCACATCCAACATATTGCCAGGTCGGAGAATCTTAGGGCCAACCAGCTGTCAAAGCTGGCGTCCTCTCGCATGAGCGAGCTCCCCAAAACGGCGGCACTGGAGTACCTCCAAAAACCCAGTACGGAGGAGCCCGAGCGGGCCCTTTGTATTGAGTCTGAGCCAAGCTGGATGGACGAGCTCATCAGCTATCTGCAAGACGAAGTCCTCCCCAGTGATGAACGAGAGGCTCGCCGAATAAAGCGCTCCGCCACCTGGTACATATTGCATGAGAGAAAGCTCTATCGGAGATCTTTCACCTCTCCCCTCCTCAGATGTCTCCGCCCAACAGAGGCTGATTATGCAATGCGCGAAGTCCATGAAGGGATTTGCGGAAATCATCTGGGAGGACGAGCATTGGCCCATAAAATTTTGCGCCAAGGATACTATTGGCCGACACTCCAGAAGGATGCTGTGGACTTCGTCCGAAGATGCGACCGATGCCAGAGAAATGCCAATGTCCAACGCCGACCCTCGGCTCCCTTAACTTCTATCAGCTCCCCTTGGCCTTTTGCCTAGTGGGGAATTGACATTCTAGGGCCATTCCCCTTGGCTACCGGGCAAAGAAAATTTCTGGTCGTCTCCATCGACTATTTCACAAAGTGGGTGGAAGCCGAGCCTCTTGCCCGGATCACCGAGCAGAAGATGCAGAATTTTGTCTGGAAGTCAATAATTTGCAGATTCGGGCTCCCCCGTATCCTCATATCCGACAACGGCCGCCAGTTCGACAACCTCCATTTCAGAGAATTCTGCTCCGAGCTTGCATCGACCACCGCTTCATCTCGATCGCGCACCCTCAGACGAATGGAGAAACCGAGATAACAAACCGTACTATTTTGCAAGGGCTCAAAGCCAGGCTCGACAAATCTAAAGGACAGTGGGTCGAAGACCTATACAATGTCCTGTGGGCTTACCGAACTACATTCCGTGTCCCCACCGGCGAGACTCTTTTCAATCTAACGTATGGAATGGAAGCTGTTATCCCATTGGAGATCGGACTCCCTTCTCCAAGGGTAGAGCATCACGATGCCAGCTCCAACTCCTCACAGCTCAGGAACAACCTTGACCTGATCGAGGAAATAAGGGAGGCCGCCCGAGTTCGCATGGCGAGGTACCAGCAAAAGACAGCACAGTACTACAACGCCAGGGTCAAAGTCAAATCCTTCAAAGCAGGGGACCTTGTCCTCAGAAGAGCCGAGGCCTCCCGACCAACCGAGCGTGGGAAACTGGCTCCAAATTGGGAAGGGCCTTACCGAGTCACGCGCATCCACCGGCCCGGAACTTACAAGCTAGAGTCTCTAGATGGGACTCCCATTCCACGAAGCTGGAGTTCTGAAAATCTCCGCGTGTACTACCAGTAGAACCCCGAGGGGTTCCCCACTTCTTGATCATAAATTTTATTTTGTGACGGCTTATGTGCACTTGTTCGAACTCACCAATTCTCCTAATTGTCTCATGGTACCAGATTTCGCCTAGCTCGATCTCCACCAAGCAACGAGCTCGGCTCGTTCTCCATCAACCAACGAGCTCGGCTCGTTCTCCATCGGCCAACGAGCTCGGCTCGTTCTCCTACCCCGACCACGGTCGGGATGCCCCGATACTTCGGAATGCGGTCTTCATCGACCAACGAGCTCGGCTCGTTCTCCATCGGCCAATGAGCTCGGCTCGTTCTCCTACCCCGACCACGGTCGGGATGCCCCGATACTTCGGGATGCGGTCTTCATCGACCAACAAGCTCGGCTCGTTCTTCATCAACCAACGAGCTCGGCTCGTTCTCCATCGGCCAACGAGCTTGGCTCGTTCTCCTACCCCGACCACGGTCGAGATGCCCCGATACTTCGGGATGCGGTCTTCATCGACCAACGAGCTCGGCTCGTTCTCCATCAACCAACGAGCTCGGCTCGTTCTCCATCGGCCAACGAGCTCGGCTCGTTCTCCTACCCCGACCACGGTCGGGATGCCCCGATGCTTCGGGATGCAGTCTTCATCAACCAACGAGCTCGGCTCGTTCTCCATCGGCCAAACGAGCTCGGTTCGTTCTCCTACCCTGACCACGGTCGGGATGCCCCGATATTTCGGGATGACGGAGTACCTACGTGGACTCCCTGAAGATGTTCGTGAGTTCGTGATGCGGCCTCCACCGACCAACGAGCTCGGCTCGTTCTCCTACCCCGACCACGGTCGGGATGCCCCGATACTTCGGGATGCGGTCTTCATCGACCAACGAGCTCGGCTCGTTCTCCATCGGCCAATGAGCTCGGCTCGTTCTCCTACCCCGACCACGGTCGGGATGCCCCGATACTTCGGGATGCGGTCTCCACCGGCTAACGAGCTCGGCTCGTTCTCCATCGGCCAACGAGCTCGGCTCGTTCTCCTACCCCGACCACGGTCGGGATGCCCCGATACTTCGGGATGCGGACTCCATCAACCAACGAGCCCGGCTCGTTCTCCATCGATCATGGAGCTCGACTCAATCTCCTGTTCGTGATCAACGAAGAGTCCGTGATTGACAACAAACCGGATTCTTCTATCTTGCCGGCGTCCTCAAAGAACGGACTCCGAGCAGAGGAGCGTCTTCAGTCGCCAGGCGAAGTTCACAGTCTCGGCGTAAGAACGCTCACGGTACCAGGTACCCATTCAATTAATGTCTTTACATAATCTCGGTTATTTTCGTTATTGGATTCTTCTATCTTGCCGGCGTCCTCAAAGAACGGACTCCGAGCAGAGGAGCGTCTTCAGTCGCCAGGCGAAGTTCACAGCCTCGGCGTAAGAACGCTCACGGTACCAGGTACCCATTCAATTAATGTCTTTACATAATCTCGATTATTTTCGTTCTTGGATTCTTCTATCTTGCCGGCGTCCTCAAAGAACGGACTCCGAGCAGAGGAGCGTCTTCAGTCGCCAGGCGAAGTTCACAACCTCGGCGTAAGAACGCTCACGGTACCAGGTACCCATTCAATTAATGTCTTTACATAATCTCGGTTATTTTCGTTCTTGGATTCTTCTATCTTGCCGGCGTCCTCAAAGAACGGACTCCGAGTAGAGGAGCGTCTTCAGTCGCCAGGCGAAGTTCACAGCCTCGGCATAAAAACGCTCACGGTACCAGGTACCCATTCAATTAATGTCTTTACATTCTCATTTATTTTCATTCTTGGTTAATTAACTACCTGAATGAACTCCCGACCATCGTCGAGGTACCTGGTCGGGCCAATCATCGCTCGGCCTCACCCCTCCTACGTACACCGTTCAATGGCAAGCTTAGTCTGTGCCGTCAGCTCGATGAATTTCCATCTCAAGCTGACAGGCGTTTAACTCGTATGTCGGAAAAAATCCGATCATCCGCCTCGGCAACCCGAGATCCGGGCCCAAAGTTCACTAGGAATTTTAAATCTAGTGACCCTAGTCCTAGGGCTCGGTCGAATTCTGAGCTAAGCTCGAAAAGATCCCCCGAGCCCAAGCGCATCCTAAACATAAGCGTCGCTATATTACTGATCTTAGGACCGAGCAACGGAAACTCGGACCTAAGCTCGGCTGTGCCGAGCCTAAACGCAAGTCCAACTATATGGCGAACGAAGTTGGGGCCGTAGAGCCCAATCCCTTGGAGCCTAAAAGTGGGTCCAAGTGAAAGAAATCTAAATCAAATTAAAGCACAAGTCAAGTCGCAAGTTATGACAAATATGAATATTCATTTCAAAAAAGCCGTAGGCTAAGTACAAAGCTCGGGCTCGGCCTTAACAAGTATAGAGGCCATCCCGACTTACACACAAAAAAATAAAAAAAAAAAACTATACTAAGTCTCGGGCTCAGCGACTTCAGGAATGACCGGCTCTGCGATCAAAGCCTCTTCCTCGGCAGCGCCAGGAACAGCCTCGGAGGCCATCTCGGTGACCTCGGGGACAGCCTCGGCCGCCTCGGCCAGACCTTCCTGGTCGGCCCCCGGAGCTTCTGCCTCCGCCTCCGACCTTTCGACCCCTGCTCCCGGTTTAAGCAGGTTCAGGTCAAAGTCCGGAAGGAGCCGCCGCAGTTGGTTGCGGAAGTCCTTGAAGCCTTGAATCAGCCCGTTCACGCCTTCCTCTTCCAGAAGGTCACGAAACTCCTCCGACTCGCGGAAGAGCCTAACCGCATCTTGGGCCTGCTCCCGAGCCTCGTGGTACGCGGCTTTCCGCTCGTGGTTTTTTACTTCCAGCTCGAGCTCCAAGGTTTTGAGGCGGGCGTTCCCCACCTCTTGCTCGCGGGTGGCCAGCGCCAGCTCGGCCTCGGCCAAACGAGCCTCCACGGCGCGCACTTCAGATCTCGCCAACGTGTGCGCGCCCTTCTCCTCTTCGAGCTCGGCGGTCAGAGCTCGAACCTCGTCCTCGGCCGCTCCCACCCTTGCTTGGAGCGCCTGGCGCTCGGCCTCGGACGCCAGGCACCTTGCCTCGGCCTCCTCGTGCCCCTGCTGATGCCTCCGGGCTCGCTCCCGGTAGTCTTGCACGATGTGCATCAGCGTCTCCGTCTCGTGCAGATGCTGTAAAGAGACGTGAGAAACTAAATAAAGCTTGCATAACTGTACAAACAGGAAGACTAACTTACCCGGACGGCAGAGCAAAGAGTGGAGTCCATGAAGGTGCCGTAGTTCATGGACCGTATTTTGGCCTGGTCGGCCGGAAGTAGCGCGACCCGGAATACTTCGCGCGCCACTTGGGGATTATCGAGGGCCGAATCGCCCTCGAAGACCGACCAGACGGGAGCGTAAGGCACCCGCTCCCGTGAGCCCGACGGGTCCGGAAGGCCGACTTCGGCTGACCTGGGCGGAGCCGACCCCGCAGCTCCTTGGCTGCTCCCCGGCTCGGAACTGGAGGGCTGGGGTCGGACAGGCGGCCGATCTGACTGCCGCACAACCGAGGCGGGGCGCGCAAGCGCCAGACCCGCCGAACTCCCTCCCTGGTCGGCAGTTGGGGCTTCCTGACGACCAGGAATCTGTAAAATTGGCGCCGGGCACGGGAGCGCCGCCGTAGCTCCACTAGAACCCGCGCCCCTAGAACCCGCGCCCTCCCTCCGACCAGCTTCGGAGTGCGCAGGGCGAGGAGCGCCCGTCTCGACCGCTGTGGTCGCCGAGACCTTCGCCTTCTTTCTCGGCTCGGTCGGCTCTCCCGAGAGCTCGGCCGCCCTCTTTTGGAACCGGACGTATAAAATCTCGCTCTTGGTCACCATCTTTGCGATATCTGCAAGGACGAGCAGGATTAGAATTCAGAACTGTAACAAAATGAAAAAGACACCCTACTGTTACCCTTACCCTGAGGACGCGCCGAGCTCAGGCCAACGTTCACTAGAGCGTCCTCACTTATGAGGCCGCTCAGTAAAATACCGTCCCCGAGGCTGCGGATGGTGTCGATGATCCCCTGCTCGCGCGGAGAAAGCTTGGGGACTTTGTTGACGGACCTGAGTTGGGTCGGCCCCCACCTAGGGTCAAACCCCCATGTCCGTTCAGAACCTAGAAAGAAGAACTTCTTCTTCCAGTCATTAATGGACGAAGGAGCACCCTGGAAGAGTGGCCGGCCCGCCCGAAGGGCAATGTAGAGCCACTCTCCGTCTCCCGGATTCGACTTCAACACAAAAAGTCGCCGGAAAACGTTGACAGAAGTCGGAATCCCATACGCTAAACACAGCGACAGGAAACCGATCACTGTCCTCCAAGCATTCGGAGCGAGCTGCGCCGGAACCAACTGGTATTCCGTCAACAACTCGTTCACGAACCCGTGAAGAGGAAATCGTAGGCCGGCCCAGAGTGCCTCTAAGTACACTCCAATCCGGCCTACCGGAGGATTGGTTACCCGATCCCCCCACCTGGCGGGCTCCAAACGGAACCCATGTAGAGGAAAAACCATTCCTCGGTCATTTCGACCTCCAGCACACCCATGGTGGACTCGACTTCGTTCGGACCGGAACCCATTAGGAAGAAGAAAAAGGATTCTGGAAGGATAGGAAAAAAAGAGAGGGACCTGTGAAAGACGCCGGAGATAAGAAACTTCGGACTGAGAAAAGCTGGAGAAAGGAGACAATAAGAAAGCAGCAGAAGGCCAGGTGAGGATTTATATAAATCCCTCCAACGGCCCAGATCAGCAAGAAAAAATGCTGCTCCCCGTTCGGATCACCACGCGTGTCGACCCAAAAGACGGAGCGCTACATTTAATTCGGGCTGACGCTTCGAACACAGAAGCGCCTCGTCGGATCATGCGGCCCCATCATGAGCCCACGACGCGAGGACGCTTCGGAGAAGGCGTCCCAATAATGAGGCATTTTCGGAAAAGAAGAGACGCCGCCCATTAGAGGCACCTCGAAGCGCCCGATAATTTGAAACGCGCGATAATTCAAAATTTCCTTTTAACTCATAATGGCCTAACTAAAACTACTTTCCGCGCTCAAGCTGGTGGCCAGCTGGAACTCGGAAGTCGGGGGGTAGTGTTGGGGGAAAAACCAAAGTCGTGCCAGTCTGAAGGCGCTCGGCCAAAGAGCGCCGACCAGAGAGGCGCTCGGCCAAAGAGCGCCGACTAGAGAGGCGCTCGACAAGAGAGGCGCTCAACCAAGGAGCGTCGACCAAGAGAAGCAACCCCGCCACAGGATACTCTGCTAAGCAACCGGCTCGGCTCGGCACCCGTGCCGGGCCCGTACCTTAGCCAAATATCCAATCTCCACCTAATCCTCTAAAGGATCTGACAACTAAATACATGACTCCACTACAATCTGCCACCATTCCTAGGTCATCAAGGCATGCGATCTCCGCAGGCATTCGGCACGCCCTATCATTAATGCATGAGACCCCCTCAGGCCTCCGATGCACTCGGCCATTAAATGAACACGGCTCAAGATGATCTCCGGATCACTGAACCATCAAAGCGTATGGCTCTCCCTGACCACCGGTTCACTCAGCAATCAATGCACTTGCCATCTACGAACTCCAAGCCCGCCACGGCCGGCGGTTCAACCACCCCAACGGGTCCAATCAACCGTGACAACTCCCTGACTCCGGCCTGATCCGGCCCTATTCTCCACAATGCCATTAATGAGCGTGATCGTGCCCAATTATCACAAAAGAAGACAAATTCTTCTGTCACCTCCCAGGTAACATAATATCTTCCTATAAAAGAGAACCTGGGGGAAAGGGAAACACAACACTCAGACAGAAACACTCAGACAAAAACACTCAGACAGACACACTCAGGGAGAGAGACACAAAAAAGCAAAACATTCTCCTTTACCCCCCACATATTAGCCCCCTCTGACTTAAGCTTCGGAGGGCCGGCGCCGGAAAGCCCGGCCACCGGCTTTCTTGCAGGATTCTCCAGGAGGACGCCACCAGCCGACGCGCCGCCGCCCACCGTCCCGGCAGCGGAGCTCCTCCCCTCTCGGTTCGCGGCAGCCCCCGGGTCCAATTTCCAGCAACATCTATCTTTTAGGTCAGACAATAATGACACGCATATTCGACTCGGATAAAATAACGAACACCCCAAAAATACCTAGGCCCCGACCTAAGACCTCCAAGGTCAACGATAGTTCGATAACAAAACTGGCTAATTCCATGGAGACACATCAGATATGTCCGAGACCTCTTTAAGCCGAGCTCGCTCAGAATTTGAAGTAAATTTGAAGATGAACTCTAGAAATCATACGAGGAACCCAAGATTGACTAGGAATCCTCATCGATGTCCTGGTTGGAATTATCAGAAAATCAGTTGAGGAACCCAAGATTGGCTGGGGACCCTTGCCGATCCTCTGGTTGGAATTAAGCCTAAGAAGAGGCATTAAAAGAAAAGTTCGATATGATGAACCAAACTCAAGCAAAGAAAGTAAACCATGAAAATACAAACGAAGTTAGGAACTTAGAAAACTTTCCATATTCATTACTTTTAAGTTTGTTCATAGAGCTTGGAATACCTGACCCAAAAAAAAAGAAGATACATTGAGCTCAGTTTATCCGAGCAAAAACAAAACAAAAAAGAAACAAAAACTTCATTCCTCACCGCCACTATCTTCATCCTTATCGTCATTGTTCTCTTTGTCACTGAGGTTGATCTGGAGGTTACTGAAGTCCATCCCCGAGAAGAGTCGAAGGGCTTGACCTCAGAACTCTTCAAAGCCCTTCGGGAAAGCATTAGTCGCATTCTCGATGGACTCCTCCTTGAATTGGTTCGAGGAAAGATAGTCCTCAACTGCTTTGGCGGCCTTCTCCTTGGCCATGACAACTTCTTGCTCGGCCTAAGCAAGCTTTGTGGATAGCTCTGCAACTGTCTGCTTAGTGGCTAAGAAGGCCTCACTGGCCTTGGACAAATGGTTGTCTGAAATCATGGTGCAGGTTCGTGCGACCTAGGCTTGAGCTTCCACCGACTTGACCTTACCCTCAGCCTCCTTTGCCCTCTCCTTAACTTGCTGAGCCTGCTCCTCCACCCGCTTGAGGTTAGCCTTTGACTTTCTTTTGACCTCGGTTACTCTTTCCTGCCACTTCATCTCGAGGTCAAGGCATGCCTCTTGAGCGATAGAATCGCCTCATGTATGTAGCTGACCTCATGAGCATGCTGAAAATAAGAAAAACCAGTGACTGAAGTGAAAGACATGGTGAAAATTTGCAAAATCGAAGCTTCCTCAGATAACCAAAGAGACAAACCCATCCATTAGGTCAATGACGGGGAAGGAGCGCATGATCTTCTTGTTGGCTCAAAGTTGGATAGCTCGGACCACGTCCCTCGTCATCCCGAGGGTCGTTAAAGCCGAATCAAACTTTTTGATTGACAACCTTGGGATGTAGACCCTGAAAGAGTGGGCTGGGGCTGAAGGATTGTCCTCGGCTGGAGCAGACGAACTTGGGCTAGTCTGTGTCGAGGTATGAGCCTCGGACAATGATGGACAAGAAGACGCGGCAATGGTGGACGACTGGGCAAGGACGACTCCATTTGGAGGGGCCGACCTAATAGGCGATATAATCTCGACCTTAGAGTCAAGCTCCACATTCTTTGCCCGAGGTACTAAAACCTTGGTGGAGACTTCAAGACCGAAGCCTCAGCAGCAGCTTTGGTAGGGACCGAGAAGGATTCTCCCCTCAACTTCTTTCTCTAGGGAGTTTCATCCTCTAATGCCGTAGCTGACCTATTACGCATCTTCTTCCAAATCAGTGTAAGGTCAATCTTCATAGTTGCAGCAGCTACAAAGCCAAAGATTAAGTTAGATATGAACATGATCCCGAAGGGAAAAGAAAGAAAAAAATTATGAAGAAGTTTACCCTGAGGGTCGCTGGGCTCAGACTGACATTAATTAGTGTCTCTTTAGACAACAATTCTTGCGAAGCAAGAATCTTGGCTTTAAGAAGAGTGTCCAAGAATCTTTGATCATCGCTAGACAACCTCGGGGTCGGTTCAAAGATCTTCGAGGTGTCCTCCATAGAGTTTCAAACCGCCATGGCTGCTTAGAGAATAAAAAAGAATCTTTCTTTCCATCCATGAATGGAAGAGAAAGTACTTCGGATCAATTAACGACCTTTCTGAGGATAAAAATATCATTCAGTGTAAAGCATCCTCGAAAAAGGAAAACCGAGGCCTAAATATTCAAAATAAAACAAAGAGAAAGAAAACCTATGATGACCCGCTAGAAGTTCGGAACCAGTTGGGTCGGAATGAGGCTGTAAACCTTCATCAACTGAACGAAGAAAGGGTGAAGAGGTAATCTCAGCCCGACCCTGATAGTTTCCTCATATACGCCAAGCCGAGCTGGAGAAGAATTTATTACCCAATCATCGGGACCTGTGAGCTCAAAAGTGAACTCGGAAGGTATGAGGTGTTGAGCTTAGATGAAGCCCATTTCTTCTTAAATGAGGACAGACACTTTATAGTCTAGCCCGGAACGGACCTCCAGTTCAGCCTCTCCTGGAGGTGAGGACTGCTGAGCTCGAGGAGAATTGTCGAACGACCAACTCCCCACCAAGGTGTTGACTTTGACATTATTCAAGGTGGCAGAAAAAGTGAAGAAAAGAGGCGAAGGAGGAAGCAAAAAAAAAGAATCTAAGCAGCCAAGAGCAGACACCCACCGAAAGATAGGAGCACAGAGGATGCTTGAGCTGAAAAAAGGGAGCTTCGCCGGAGTACCACTCGAGAGAGTGCTTAAGCACTTGGAAAGATTTGCAAAAGAAGCAATAGTGCGAAATGAGGGAGGGGGTTACTTTTATATAGAGCTATGGACAACCTTAATCAAAGCAACGGTTCAACTACTCGAGCTGATTTATCTACATGTCAGCTCGAGATGCGACATGAGCGATTCACTAAGATCACTGCAATAATAGCGCCTCGGGATAGCCCAGATATGGTGATACTTCGAGAAGATCAATCGATACATTAATGCTCCCTTCTAGAAGCCTTGTCCTCGATCGAGATAATGATATGACTTCCGTCACCCGAACTAAGATGCAGCTTGGCCTTGGAAGTAGGGGGAAAGTGATGATGAAATATTGGACATCTCGGCCTCGGATTAGACCAACCTTCTTCACCTCAGTATTAACCAAGGTAAGCAACTTTGGCAAAAGCCGAGGAGCCAATCTGCATGACCTAATAAAGACCGGCAATTATGGCAACACTGCTATCAACGCACGATCAGCGTGATTACCACCGTACGCTGCCTACGCAGAACGTTTTCTATGTTGTAAATGTGGACCTGGACGTTGCTTGGCCATTAAAGATACGTTGCGCCAAATCAGGTAACGGATCGATTGACTACCCTAGATAAAGAGGTAGTCCGAGGTCTTCAAGTAAGCTCATTCAGAGACTCTTTTTTGTAAAAATTTCTTTCTTTCACATTGTTGCCTATTATTCTGACTTAGGCATTGGAAGGTCCCCCACCGAAAACTTTCCGACAAGCAGACTTTTTGCAGGTCTTCTCCGAAGGAGACCTGTTCTTCCACACCTCGGCTGGCCTGTACAGTTTGGTTCTCACTGACCTTAAAGCTATCCAACCTGAGATCCGACCCCGATCCGAAATTCTGTGGCAACAATTATGAACGGTGTGCTGATAAATACCATATTCTAAAGACTTTGCATTGATTTGTTTGGATGTATATATTAGGTCGCCGAATGACTAATTTCTCAAGTACATACCGTGTGGCCATGGACTGTATAACCACATTTTAGAAATTATGTATCGATTTGCTAGAAACTTTATATTGGATCAATTGATAATTTATTTTCCAAATGTATATCACGTAGCTATGGATGGAGAGAGACGGATAGCTTCCCTAGGGAAAAGATTATGAGATGCTAGAGGAGTGGGGAGTTCCATCCTATATCCTTATAAATCTTTTTAATTACAATTGTTCGAGGATATGAAAGAAACTACACCCAACCCGAACTGGACTCGATTCCTGGCCTATGCGTGACTGAATTGTTTTTTTTTTTTTTTTTTTTTTTTTTGATATAACGATAGCTCACCTACATGGGAGCAGCCAACTAAATCAGAAGAAAGAAAATAACCCAAAGCGTGAGGCACCACTGCACGAACATCCCAGATGAAGCCTCCAGCATGGTAGGTGGCGAATGCACCCACTCATCCGCACTGTTCTTCTCCCTGTAGATATATGTGGCTCCATATAGACCAGACTCGACTAAGAGCCTGCGAATGTCGCGTAGCAGCAGTCTGAAGTTGGCATCACGACCCCGCCCCCGAATTCACTCAACTACTGTGGCCGAGTCATTCTCGAGAAGGATGCAGTCCGTCCTTAGAACCCGTCTCACATAGGTGACTTCCTTTCATGCTACTTTGATCTCGGCCCCAAAGACCGAGATGTCAAATATCGTCCGACCCCCTTCTGTCCTCGCTCACACTACCGTCGCAATTCATTCTGAGAAAACGTGATAGCACGGGTTGGAAAATTTTTGCAACTTGCACAGCACCAAATGAGATGGGCTGGCATTCACTCGCCAGGGTCGAGGTCTGGACCGACCCAAATCACGGCAAGCTTGAGCCGAGCCGAGACGGCGCACGCACTCTCTGCTGGCCCTTCTTCCATGTGTCCAAAACAGCCAATGCGGCACGTTTGAGTCCGCGTATGAATGAAACGGCATGCGCACGTGCGAAACCTCTGGCACCAGTTATTCGAGCGAGGAGAGGCGAGAAAGAGTACGCGATCTAGGATTTTTTTGGAGGTCGAATCCCAAATATCTCCGTCCCGGATCCGGGGGCTTCCGACCTCCCTCGGTTTTAGGTCAGAAAAGATACGGTCCGAATCCTCGTAGATTTGTTCTTTCTTAATTCTTTATTCACTCAATTCTTTTCTACTCAATTTGCTCTGCGGCTCGGAACTAGGGATTGAGGTTCTACGGTTTTTGAAGGACGAGATTTAGGTTGACAAATTGTTTATGGGCGTCGATCGGCGATCTTGTTTACGAATTGACTATAGATATCGGAGGTATACATAAATCTGATGTAGTTTGCGGTCCGCAGGAGCAAAAAGTTTGAAGTAGATTATAATTAAAGTCGCTCTTCATCTCTTAATAGAAGCATTGGTATCATATTGAGGAACTTTTTTCATGTTTTGATCATTTTGAAGGCTGTTACCTATTCTTTTTATTTTCTTTGGGGAGTCAGCATGTATTGGAAGGGTCATTTCTGCTTGATTTTAGTACATAAATGAAAATAGCATTTTTCCTTTAAATTCTCATCACAAAGCGCTCCCTTTTATCCATGAACAAGAAGAGTTTTTTTCCCCCACCAAAAAAGGTTTAGATATTCATGTTCTACAGATATGGCCTTTTCTGTGCAAAGGATTCCTATGTGATATGTTTTCCTACGTATTCTGAGACTTGTCTTCGTTCCACTTTTCTGTTTCCTCTGAATTATCTGAATATTGATATTTATTCTTTATGATCTGTTGGAAGTTTGTTTGGTCTATCCCTCTTCATATGATTGTTGATATTGTTATGCACTTTCGGCAGGTTTAAGCTGGTTGGGTTTATACGCGTGATCCATCTCTGGATTGTTGAAGGCAATTGAGAATTTTGTCTCTGTTTTCAAGTCCTTCATAGATATCCAATTTTGCTGTTGCTTTATTGTGTTCTTGCAAATTTCTTCTGTTTCTATCTAGTCTGCTGATATGAAGACTCATGAACGTGCTGCAAATCTTGCTCTTCTAGGTGCGTTTTATTTGTACTATCTAAAAAGCTTTTAGCTTGCATATTAGAAGGGAATTGCTAAGCAAAGAATGTAAATATGTTGAAGAGCTGTTTCTTATAGTTGAAAATGAGAAAGCAGTCTAGCAGTATTGGTATATGTCAATAAATCAATCCTCCTTCCAAGAAATAAAAATTTCTTGCAGCTAATTACATGATTCTTGTATATAGTGATAAGTAAATTTTGTTGGTGAGAACTGATTTGTTACCTCAGCCAAGGACATGTATGGTTGTTTATTTGTAGCTTAGCTGGTCTTTTAATGTTTAAAAGCAAAAACATACATATTTTATAGCATATTTCTTTCATTTATATTTCGTGTATATATGCCTTAGGTTTGTCATTTGTTCTGCAGGTATTTTGTGATTTGTTTATTTACTTTTGCTTTAGAGAAAATTATGAAATCAATTCATGACATAGTTGGTCTTGTTTCCTTTTATGGATAGAGTTTATTGAGAGACAGTCTATCACTCAGGTTCACTTTTTTGTAGGTTTAACATTTGCACCACTTGTTCTGAGGGTAAATCCCAACTGGAATGTAATTTTGACTGCATGCCTAACTGTTTATGTGGGCTGCTTTCGGTCAGTCAAACCAACACCACCATCAGTAAGTGCTCTTAATTTTGTGAATTGCAATATCTCTTTTTTCTTGGTAGACCTACATCACCATCATTTTCCTTTGTACTTCATGCAGGAAACAATGTCAAATGAACATGCCATGCGCTTTCCTCTTGTTGGGAGTGCAATGCTCTTATCGTTGTTTTTGCTTTTCAAATTTGTCTCAAAAGATTTGGTGAATGCTGTTCTTACATGTTACTTCTTTGTCCTTGGGATCATCGCTCTTTCGTATGTACTATTCCCCATGTCTATTGAAATGAAGTTTTCTCTTTTATATAAATTATTATAACTAATGCTAGAATCAGTTGCTGCAGCATCTAATATGTTGTTGCGTTGTATGTGCAGGGCAACATTGTTACCTTCGATAAAGCATTTTCTTCCAAAACATTGGAATGAAGACCTCATTGTTTGGCGTGCTCCGTATTTCCATTGTATGCATGCTATTCTTTAATCTATTTTACATATTTTTTGCACAAAATATTAGATTTTTTTTGTTCTGAATGTCTCGCGTTTCCTCAATCCTTATTCAGGGTCTTCTCCATTATCTAGTCACTGTTCTGTCAGCATCTTATATCTTGTACATTTACTTTCTTAGGTCCACATCTCATTTGAACTTATACATGGCTTTTGTGTTTTTAAATCAGTTTTATGAAAATTAACCAAAAATGTTTTTTTTGGGTTAAAACTCCCATTTACTTCAATTTTGGCATCAACCATTTTAGTAA
This sequence comes from Phoenix dactylifera, assembly GCF_009389715.1. Lineage (NCBI taxonomy): Eukaryota > Viridiplantae > Streptophyta > Magnoliopsida > Arecales > Arecaceae > Phoenix > Phoenix dactylifera. The sequence continues at coordinate 64,807 of NW_024068536.1, read as the reverse complement.
ATTAGTGAAATCTATCAAAGGCTCTACCAACATATAAATATCAGCATTAGTGTTTGAATACAATCTATCCCTGTCGACACTTATCCTACATTCTTTATGAGGGAAATCATCCTTCTAAAGTATTCTGAGAAAGCATTTGATTTTCTAAGGTATTATCCTACTACTCCGATGACTAGGCTATTTTGTGAAAAACAGAGTATTTTTATCCCCTTCAGCAATCCATTTAACTTTTGATCTTATTGTCCAGTAAGTCTCCTCTTTGCTGTAAATCTCATCCAATAGCCTTTTCAATTTTCTCCTGTCATTTCTTTCTCCTTCTGTAAGATTTATTTTTCCTTTTTAACGTATAACATTTCAATGCTCAAGAGTTCCATCTTTAAGGTTAGCTTCTCCTGCTTCATTTTCCTGCTCCAGATCTTAAGATTGTTGCAAATTGCTTTAATTTTCTCCACCTAATTTCTGGTCACATTATCATGACTCGGTACATTTTGCCAAGACTCCCGAATTAAATCCACACAACCTTCTTCTCAACTACCATTTCTCACAACGGAAAATATAATTCTTATTGTTGTTCATAGCAGGTGCTTACCTAACTGAGGCATGATCTCAGCATGGATGAGGCAGTGATTCTTGAAGAGGTAGTGGAAAGCAGTAATCCATTCCAAAATCAGAATATATAAGGCGAGCTGTAGAAGGAATGTCCCTGTTGTTAGACCAAGTAAAGTCTCTTCTCTTCATTATGTCCAACAAATCCAAATTTCTGATAAAATTGAACAAATTTGCCCTTGGTGGATCATTCTTCTTTGACTTGAAATCCTGGTAAGGTCAAAATCCCCTCTAATAAGCTAGGGTCCAATGAAGCTCCCTCTTGTCTTTTGCTGTGATCGTTTGGGCTGTAAACACACATAAACATCCAAACCACCTTGTGTGTTTTAAATCTTATATCTCTACCAAAATCAAAAACATTTTTGTAATGGATCTTTTCAATTTCAACCAGCTAGAATCCCAGTGAATTAAGATACCACCAGCAGAACCCCCCTTCTCCGCAAAAAAAAAAAAGAAGCATCGATCCAGTCCCATTAGTCCAGTTTGTTTGCACCAATGAAATTTAATTGTATCCATGGTTTCTTGTATCTCTGCTTATACAGGTGGGTCTAATTGCATCCAGATTTCTACTCTCTTTCTTGAGTCTGTGCAGTCCATGGATCAGCTTTTTCTTTCAAGTTTCTGTGATATTTATTGTTTGCATGAGCTCTTTGGTATCTCTTTCTGTGTATGCTTGAATGTTTTTGTTGCACCAAGCTCAGGTAAAATGTGGTGAAAGTTTAGGATGGATAAAAATTTTGAAGGATCTAATACTGATATTTGCCCCCTGTTTCTAATCAGCAGGTTGAGCTGTTATGTTTTTTCCTTCTCTGTGTCAGTTTGATTTGGAATGATGCTTATTTTGTAATATTCCTTTCATGCAGCTGCTTCAGTGGAGTTCACCAGGTCTCAGATTGTTGCCTCAATTCCAGGAACCTTTTTCTGTGTGTGGTATGCTTCACAAAAGCATTGGCTTGCTAACAATATTTTGGGGATTTCATTCTGCATTCAGGTTAGCCTTAGCTTTCCAAATAATTGAATTTTGATGGTTTTGATATATTCTGCTATTTTTTTTTAAAATCTTTTGCATTATCTTATGGAACTGGAAGTTATTGTTTTGTATTGTCTCTTTCCCAATGTTTCCTTTGAAATTTTATATAGAATTTATTGCAAAATATTAACCCTTAGCCTGTATTCTTCTTTGTTTTGTTTTTGGTGGACAATTTTTATTATCTTTCCTCTGCGCTTTAAAGAAATGTTAAAAGATGTAGAATTCATTATCTTGTCTAGAGTAGAAAATTTATTGCTATGTTTTCTTCCATACTTTCTTTTGTACTTTTATATAGGGATAGGTTTTCGAATCATCAATATCACCTGTAAGTTGTAGTACTATACTATTTGTGTTGTATATTTATTTTCCCAGTTGATATCTTGAATGCCACTCACTGACGTTGAACCTTTGGTTTTAACTAAAACAAGGTTTAGCTTTTAATCAACTAGATGCATTCTTAGTTAAATGATTATAGGACCCTATACAAGGTCCGAATCAACACAGATGGCCAGAAAATGCTTATAGATGAGTAGGATTAGTTTTAGCAAGAAAAAAGATGACTAAGATTTTGTGCTTTTGGTTTTGCCATATTTGTTTTTAGGCTTTTTTGTGTCATCACTTAAGGACCAGGTCTAAGGGACTTCTGGTTCCTTTTCCTTTAATTTTCATGCCCATTATTGCTTGCAAATGGAACTTTTGCCATGGACACATTGAATTGCCTTTTTATCCATTCCTTGCATCTTCAGTGTGATATCAAGCTAATATTTATGTTCAGACTTCAGAAAGTATGTGATTCATCTGCTATAACTTTCTAAACAATGTGGTAGCCGCAGATTTTGCAGTGGCCATCTGGGTTGTTCCATACCTTCCATCATTGTTTTTCTTATCTACTACAAGATGTTGTGATTTTTTTGCATTTTATTTCAAACTTTATGGGATGTTTTTTTTTTTGAAGGATCTACAGGGGTTTATATAATACATTTATTTTTAACTTGTTGCATCCATAGCATTCATTTAACAAACCATTTTATATTTTGTAGGGAATTGAAATGTTATCATTGGGTTCTTTTAAAACTGGTGCAATTCTCTTGGTAAGAGATAATGAAGCTTTATCTTTTGTTGAAGAATACATCTCTTTCTCGCCTACTATGTACCTGAAATGCTTATTGCCACCTTATCTTGTTGTCATTGCAGTTATCTTGTTGTCATTGCCGTTATCTTGTAATGCTTGTGCATTGATGTTCAGTTGCTTTCTCCTATGCCTACCTGTGCATAATCATTGTTTATGTTTGATCTAGAACATTTATTAAATCAATTTTCAAGCATTACCTTCTACCTTTCAGGCTTAGATGTACATCTTGATTCCTAGGCATTCTTGGAATCTAATGGACATACCTTACAACTTATGCTTGGTATTTAATCACTAATATAAAGATATAAATATATATTTTTCTTTTTTGAGTATAAATATATATTTTTCCAAATCTATACTAATAAAATCTAGGTGCATCTTTATGAGGTTTCATTTATGAGTATCTAGCATATATGATTTCTAATGTAATCAAAGGTTTAGAGTTATTGGGAAAAGCCACTTGGTTGGAACTGACTGTTGTTTTTTTATTTATAATCTAGAAATGGAATATCTGCATTAGTGATAGACCATATGGCAAGTGTTCAGGCATATCAGTTGTCTGGGTCAGTCCGTGAGGCCTTCAAAGTTAGACGCTGCTCAACAGTTGTACCTACAATAAACTCTAGCCTAGCTACCTAATGGTCTGGATATGACATTGGCATTAGCATATGTTTTTTTGTTGGAACATTATGGGTCTTGTAAATATTGGGTCATCCCTTGACCTAAGCTGATGGATTATAATCTATTTTGATCTTTTATAAGTTAAAATATTGTGGGTGTCCAGAGTTTTCCTCATACTATCTGGATGACCATAGTAGTTGATAAAGGTATATTTGTTATGTTTAGGGGTATTTCAACCCAAGTATTGCCTGGCAGACCTGGCTGCTATGATTAATGTTGTGTCAATCTTTCTTCTGCCATCTCATTTCTTTAGTATACATTTCAAGTATGATTAACTGGGTTAGATCATTTAATTCATGTTTACTGCAGAGGGATGATATTCTGCATCTCCCATATTTGTAATCTGTGGTGGTGGCCATCTTGATAATCATCAACATTTTGTTCCCCTTTTCAGAATATTTTCTGTTATCACAATTATCTTGCATGTACACAAACTATAGGGGGTTATTTGTTTTCTAATTTGTAGCTTGTTAATGAGGCTGTTTGACTATGTAAGAATAGATGGTGGAAAATTAACATTAATTTGACCTATGCGAGCATGGTAAGATTTGTTGGTTTTGGTTGATGGTCCTAGTTAGTCTCAATTATGTTACTCAGTATTTGTTGTAGTAGTGATTGGTTCGATAACTAATTAATTACAGTAAGGGACTGTTTGATTCCTTGCAACTAGAGATACATTGTAATATGAATTTCATGCAAGAGAAATTGCAGCATTTGTAGTTGAATATATTTGATTTTTTTGTTTGGAAAGTTGCAACTAGGAATTGCTAGTATAGAAAAATCTACATGATTGGTCAACTAGAAGAGATATCTTCACCTTATGACTAGGACTGCAATGTTACCTGCCATCCCTATGCTTATTTCCAATTTAAAATATTATTAGTATAATGATAAATAAATATTAAAATGAAAAAAATACTGATAATATTTTATATACCTTTATCATGGATTGATATTGTAGGTGTCCTCCATGGCTACATGATGAACATGATCTCATCTGATCTGATGCCATTATAATTGACCGTTCGATCAAAGAACTCTGTTGCTTTATCATCGACCCATTAATCATGGTCATCCAAAGGATGAGATTCCAAGTGGGTCAACCTATTCCTGGCATAACTAGGGGCGCAATCGACCCGACCCGAGTTGAGTAGCTAAAGGCTTGAGCTCGACTCGATTTAAAATACTCGAGCTCGAAACTCAACTCGAGATCAATCGAGCCTTAATATCCAAGCTCGAACTTAACTCGATAAAAAAAAAGCAACACTCGAGATCGACTCGACTCGAATATCAATCGCACCATACTCAAGCTCGAGTTCGAGCTCGAATTTGAGCGTTTGTCATAATTAAAAAATATGATTAAATTAAAATATAACAAAATATTATATTTTAAAATATTAGATTAATAATATATATTATAAATAAATATAATATTATTAAAAATATATATGCTTGAGCAGCTTGGCTTATTGGCACCTCTAGACATAACCGTTAATCATTATGGTTGAAGTTATCATATCCTTTCTAAGGCATTTTATCGAACACTTCCCGCACGCACGTTGCGGGTGAGAATTTCAGAGCTGAGGCTAGATTCGAAGGCATGTCCCTGGATTTGTCAGCCTTTTGTAGGTCTTGATGCTGATCCGACCATCCATCTCGTGCTTCTCCATGGAGGCATGCATAGCGCATGTCCCAAGCTTACCCATGTTGGTGCAAAGAGAGTGAATGTCACCATTGCTACCTTATAACTTAGGAGCTAGCAAACTGGAGATTGTGGAATAGGTCCAATGCTTCATGGGCTAAATTGTAGAGGTCGAAGTATCATATTTATCTCAGGCATTCTATCTAACATTTCATCATGGGCATTGCATTCAAGAATGTTAAAGACATAATCTTTTAGGGTCTGGGCATGAGTCTGCCGGTCTTTTTGGAGGATAAGGAGGGAGGCAGGCTTCAGGAATGTGGGGAAAGTGTTGGTGGTTGAGGGATGGCCATGGAGAGGCAGAGTAGAAGTGGATGGCATGCATGGAATGAATGATACTTGTGAGAGGAGGATTAGAGAAGAGTGTTGTCTGCTGAGGGAGGGGGTGGGTTGGTGGGGTGGACTGCACCCTAGAGGGGTGGGGGGCAGGGGGTGGAGGGGTGGGGATGGCGTAGGGGGAACACGAGAAAGATGGGATGCATGTTTGGGAGAGGCAACAGGGTGGGGATTTGAATAGGCTGAGAAATCTTGAAACCGGGCAACCATCCCTAAGCTCGTGTGACTCGAGTTGAAGCATTTTTTCCTGCAACCAATTTGGGTGCGGTACTTCTTGTGGCATATCAGCCCATTTTGTTATCTAGAGTTGCTGCATCCCAATAAGCTGCAGCAATCCAACTGTTTAAAATACTTTAAGTTGCTGCAATTGGACTTGAAGACAGCCCAGAAGCAACAAAACAAACAGGCCCTAAGATTTTGTCTTAGTTTCTATTATGTTTGTGTTGATCAAAGTGTAGAGGATATCACTTTCTAGTTTATATTGATGAGGCATGTTCATTGATCTTTGGATACTTGGCGTTCTCTTTGCTTCTATCAATTATTTTGGTCATTCATTTATGAACTGGACATAATTTTTTATGCGTTAATTTGATCGCTATTTAGGAGATGTTTGTTTAATTTATAATGTCTTGTATTCTCTTCAATTATAGGCTGGACTGTTTGTGTATGATATCTTCTGGGTGTTCTTTACTCCCGTGATGGTTAGTGTTGCTAAATCTTTTGATGCTCCCATAAAGGTTAGTTTTTCTACTTATTTGATTGAACTAGTGGAGTTATTTACTGCTGATATGCTTATGTGGTTACTTTAATATGAAATTTCTGATTTTATTTCATTCAACATCAGCTTCTATTCCCAACTTCTGATTCAGCACGGCCTTTTTCAATGCTTGGCCTTGGTGATATTGTGATTCCTGGTGAGAGGTTTTATTTCTATGACAATAGTCTTTTTTTTGTTCCTTAATATTTTATTGTTATTATCTTACCAATAAGACATTGTCTTCTTGTTTCTCTGTTTTATATATTGATGCCATCCTTAAAGGAGTTGTGCTGTCTAGGTGATCGGTTAGAGAATTTAGGTGAAGGAGGGGAAACGATTAATTTGGAATCCACTAGGAAGTGGAAACTTGGAGTGTCTCCATTAAAATAATTAATTGTATTATGGTCAGATTCTTTTATTGGTATTTTGTCTCTAACACGTAGGTCAGGCTTGTTCAGCCCTAAGAAACAAATTGATATGGATTGTTGATTTTAATCATGATATTTCTACGCTTTCTAAATGCAAAGCCACCTAACTCCATTTTAAAGTGGATAAGGTGAGTTCATTTTCAATAGTATGTAAATTACTATGAGACAACAAGTCTTTGAAACTCTCCAGTTGTGAGTAAATAACAATACATGCAGGATCAACGTTGTGATAGCACCAGATAAGCTGACCATAGCCCAAATGTTACCTTGATTGGGCTTGTTTGATTGGTTAGATTTCCCTTCAACAATTTACATGTTAGACTGTTCTTGAGTAAGAATGAGTGCATTTGGCATCAAAGATTGGAAAAAGTAAACAGTGGCTCAATTTTATTTAAAAGGTATAGGAAAGAACACGCCTAAACAGCCTGCATGGAAGGTGAGGAAGGGTTTGGAAAGACTTGCATCAATAATGCATTTTTCCATGATAATAATAATGCTATCAGGAAGTTTACCTTCTTTCTGGACAGCATGGAAAAATAGAAGAGTTAAAAAGCCAGCTAGTACTGGCAGTTAGTTGAAACCGTGGAGAGAAAGGAATGCCAGTTTTCTTGAGGAAATCTTCTGCTCATCAGTCCACATTGAAGACAACCCTGCACTTGTTTAAGGAGTGGTCTGTTGGATAGCAGCAAAGCCAAGCTGAGTTGTCAAAGTGCCCGGAAACTGTTCAGGAGCCTTTGTAGTTGATTTTCCCCCACTGTTCTATTTCTTACTTTTATCCTCCTTTCTTTTTCTTTTTCTCTTTCCCTACTTTGTATTTTAAAACCTTCTAATATAATGGTAGGATAGTTATCCCTCCTTACACCTCAAAAAAAGAAAAAGCAAAAGAAAAATAATGATAAAGGAGCTTTCATATAGCAGATTCCAGAAGTTGTGGTGAGGCTTGTTGATTTTACTGTGCAGCGAGGCTCATTGATTTATAAAGCTAACTAATTCCTCAACTGCGTCATTCTTTTTCTGCACATATTCCTTGTACCACTTTGAATTGTGACCAACTTAAAATATGTCCTTCGCACCAATTCTGGTCCCAGCCTCCTGCCTTTTATCTGATTAAGGCAAACTGGACTGTTACCACTCAAATATATACATGGTTATCAAGGACTTTATTTCAGTTGAGCCCTTTCCTTTCGGAACATGTTCTCATAATGTATTAAACTTTATTGTACTTATAGATATATAAAACAACCACCTTTATTCCATCAACTGGTGGCGTTATATTGATCCTACTACAATTTTTCGTACTTAGGGCAAGTCTTTCTAAAAAAGTTCTTCCAGTTCATTTCTCAGAAATTTCATCAAATATTTGGTCTCCCTTTTTCTTGGTTACATTATGATGCATCTCCAGAGCAGTATGAAACTCTCAAACATGAGTGGAGATGTTGCATATTAGGATATATAAAATGAAGAAATTTATACTTCATTGTTGCTTTTAACAACTATAAGGAATTAGGTAGTACCGAAACGCTCTCATTCTTCTTTTTTTGGAGTGGATGAGAGTGTGACTATTGTAAGCTTGATTTACTGTCAATTTTCCTACTTTCTGTGTCAACCAGCTAACCATGGGCTTGAACCAGAAAACCATTAAAAGTTATTCATGTTTAATGTTTAATTGCTTTGATCATTTTAGCAAATGGATTAGAGAGTGGCTAACTTTTTTTTTTCTAAATGTTAAGCTGAAAATTATGCCTTTTTCTTCTTCAGGGATTTTTGTAGCATTGGCATTGCGCTTTGACGTATCAAGAGGAGAACAAAAGCGCTATTTTAATAGTGCATTTTTTGGATACACACTTGGTTTGGTCGTTACTATTGTTGTAATGAATTGGTTTCAAGCTGCACAGGTGAATAGATCATATCATCTTTCTCAATATCTCTTTCTATGCCTGTTTGTATTATTTTTTGTATTTTTGGGCTCAATATTCAACATTTGCTGTACCTTGTGGCCTTCATCACTTGCAGCCTGCTCTTCTTTATATAGTACCTGGTGTTATTGGATCTATGGCTGTTCACTGCCTGTGGAATGGAGAAGTAAAACCGGTTTGTTCTTTATCTTGTTTCTCTTAAATCTCTCTCTCTCTCTCTCTCTCTGTGATGCACTTTACTGACTTACTAAAACTTTTAACTCCTTTGAATAGCAAATGGTATAGGGACTTAATTTTTGGAATGGTGAAACTGAATATGCCTGCCAGAAACGGAGTGTAGGCTCTGTCATATTAGCGTGTAGATTTGCTTAAATTTGTTTCTCTGACTAAAGATCTTTGTACTTAAATAGAAAAGAGATGTTGTTAATTGTTGATTTGCTTTTAAGTGGGTCTATTTATGCACTCAATCTTTTGAAGGTGTATAAATGAACATAGTAGTTTAATATGTTCATTGATTGGGGGACTACCATCTATCTCGATTTCTGTTTCTCAGTTTCGTCAATCCGGCAAGCTGAAAGCTGCAACTATGCCTTTTATCCTGTGATTCTTCTTACGTAAGTTCTATGTATGTACCACCAGATGACTGGAGTGGTGGTTATAGGTTAAACTTGTTCTTGGTATTTCTAGACTTCTCAGAGGTAACCTTTTTTAAGTAGAATATTCAGCAATCAGCAAGAACTACTTATTCAAACTCTCATATCGATAAAACTGCTAAGTCAACTTGCAGGCAAGGTTCAAGATTGAAAACAAAATCAAAGCTATATCAAGAGTTCTTTTAAGTAGTTGAAAAATCCACATCACTAGTATTCAATTAGTATCTGAATTTGATCACTTCTATTTCAGGTTCAAATCATATCCTGCCATCTATGGACTTCGCAGTAATGATGTTTATTGGTGTTGTATGAAGATAATAGTTGCTCCATTTATATTTATTTTGCATTATTTTTTCAGTGGAAAGGTTACATAGATCACTTTTTCTTTCCCTCCTATGTTGCATCACTTACTGGAGTTAGAATTTTCACTATGACGAGGTGAATTGCTTGGTTGTCTTATGCACAAGGTACCTGAATCAAAGCCGATTATAGGGATGTGATATGAAAATAATTGAACACCATTGTCCAAAATAAATTCATCTGACTTTTTGTCACTTTTGTGGACTCATATCTCATTTCTTTTTTCTTGGACATTTGTGTTCCATTTGTACTATCACTTATAACGTCTGCTGTGCTAATACTGGGCTGTACCGGTTGTCCGGCAGCACGGGTTGGTATGGCCCCACGCTATGCGATGCCGGCCTAGTACCGATGCAATAGAGGCGGGGGAGAGGGAGAATGAGAGAGAAGAAAAGAGAGAGAGAGCAGGGGAGGGAGGGAGAGGAAGGAAGAGAGAGGTCGGCTGGGGCTGGCCGGCGGAAGCCGGGGAGCCTCCGCGCGGAGGGACCGCGCGGAGGGACGGTTCCTAGTTATATAACTTTTTGGTTTTTAATTGGTATGTGATCTCTGTCTTGTAAATCATGTGGTGAGAAGTTGTGACCTTTGTTATATTACTATAATTGAACCGCCGGCCAGCCTCCGCGCGGAGGGACGGTTCCTAGTTATATAACTTTTTGGTTTTTAATTGGTATGTGATCTCTGTCTTGTAAGTCATGTGGTGAGAAGTTGTGACCTTTGTTATATTACTATAATTGAACCATCGAGGAGTGTATATATGCTCATATGCTATTCATTTCTTTTTAGGGCTACCTTCAATCTTGTTGTAATCTTTTGCAAATTGTTTCTTTTAAATTTTGTTCAGTTAACTCTAGGTATGACCATAACGAATCGGTGATGGGTCTTCCATGTTCACATTTCTAGGAAAAACTGACCCTTCCCTTTCTGAAACAGAGATGTGAGTACCTTTTCTAGCTAAAGCTTATGTAGATTTTCAGATTTAATTATACGTGGCTATACCATCACAATTGGCTCTCTATAACTTTATCCTTAATTAGAGTCACACCTATAGCTTCTGAAACATACCCGCGCCCCACTATGTTGTTCTTAACCTTATCACCTTCTCATCTTAATATTCTCATTTTTGTTACATCCAATTCATGTTCTTGGATCCTATTGTGACCTATACTGATAAAGAAAACAAAATTCAGTTTGCCTTAGCGCATATCTTAGTTGAGTATTTGTTCTGAAATCATGGGAAACTCTGTACAGAATAGAAATGCTTGTAATCATGAATAACGGAAGCAAAAGGTACAAGTTAACTATTATGTCGTGATAGGAAATCCTAGGTACTTTGTGAGAAAAAGGGAAGGAGAATGTCAGAAATAGACTTGTATAGCATCTTTATCACTGAAGAGAAACAGACTTCCCAATTTGTTATTTCACTGCCTGCCATCTGTTGGGACTTTAGCAGGTCATCTAATGAAATATTTTTTGAACATCTTTGCAAATGAGTTGATCTCAAGTTTTTTGTATTTCTACAGCTGCTGGAGTATGATGAATCAAAGCCAGCGACGGTCAGCAGTTCTTCATCACAAGATGGAGATGCTAAACTCAACAAGAAAGTGGAGTAGCGGCTAATGCAGTGGACTGCAGAACTTTTCTGATATACGACTTGCCATTGCTAACTCTTTGGAACTATGGCTGGAAGAATAGCTCCCCATAGCTTTTGGAATCACAATGTTTTTGTACAATACAGAAATTTTTATAGCTTAGAAACTTGGTGCCTCATTTTAGATGTTTATGTTTATCTTTTCCTTTGTCTTTGGATGATGTTTTCTTCCAAGTCTCTTTCTACATTCATTTTCCATTTTATATCCTGGAAAGCATGAGTTCTCACCTTGGCCCGTCAAGCTATCAGAGCTGGTGGGGAGGCTGTTCAGTGCCCACCAAGCGACTTGATTATTTGGTTCTGGGACGTTTGTTAACAGACCAAAACGGGCATAGGGCCACAACAATTTCAGGTTAGACCATTCTTGCTAGTTTAGAGCACAGTTGTGATACTTTATTGAAAAAGGTGATTTAACTAAGATCAGTGTTAAACTGAATTCATGTCTCGGTGAAAGCAGTAAGCGTGCAGCATGAGCTATGAAGAGCTTTTATTTGTTTGGACATTTTCGTTTGCCTGATCAGCTTTGCCAGTTTGATTGAGTCTTGCACTTTAGGCATAGCAATGCTTAACCTGCTTAACTAGTTTTTCTTGATTCAACCTATTGTAGGTTGGCTTGGATTATTTGCTTAATAAAATGGTCGGGTGCAAGTTTGGATTTTAATTCATTCAGTAAACAGCTGTGGTTCAGGTTGAAAGATTTTCCGTTCGTCTTGTATCTGATCTGACCTGGTTGTCATCTCTACTTCTGGTGGCGTATTTGAGTTTTTATGACTTGATGACAACCAACCATGTACTACGGTCCAAGGTTACGTTTCTGAGTAATAAAATTTGGGGAGACAACATCAATCATTAGGATATCCTGAGGACCATTGACTATGAGTATGCTTCATTCGATGAGGAGCCTGAAAGATTGAAGGCCATAATCATAAACTTGATTGAATTCGAGCACCAGATATGACTTTCATCCCACAAAGCTTTGAGAACCAGAGGCAGGATCATGATAATTCTGCCTATTGTTGATTTAAGGGAACTTTGGATTAGGCGACGTAGGATGTTGCTAGTAACCTCTCAAGAGGAATTAATGATGTTTGATTTCTTAGGATTTTGAGGTCTAGTCCATCTAGAGGTATCGTGCTGCAATTATTATCTTCATGTGACTTGGTTTTCCAATGGAAAATCTCTCCATTTTACTTCCACTTTCACTTCAAACTTCCAACTCACATCTTACTTTCTGTGTAAATCACGCGCCATACTGCCATCTCTCTCTTATTACATCTATCAAAGTTAGCTTTGCAGATGATTTTGTACTCTAATCCAATAAAAATGCTTCAGTTTGCCAAGTATGTACTCAAAGTTAGCAACGTCCTCAAAAAAACTGTTGACCGCAGCCTTCTTAGGAACCGTGGGAAGCAAAGTTGAAATCTTTTGTTCAATTGCGATTGAACTGAAAACTAGCTTTCATTTCTAGTTTTTGCCCCCTTAGAATCTATTTGGGTATTCCCGCAGGAGTATTTTATAAGAATTGGGAAGAGGTGAAAGATCGGCAACTAAGAGGAAAGAAGATACCAAAAATTATAGGAAGAAAAGAAAAAAAAAACTGATGGAGATCATATTCTTCCTCCCATAGAATTTGAGATGGAAAGTGCTGCTGCTAATAGCCATGCCCAAATATAGTGCCCAATCCATCTAACAATAGAAAATCTAGTGCAATCTTGCTGGATTACCCAAATAGGCTGTTATTAAAAAAGTTAGTATCGATACGTATTAGTAAGATGGAGCATACATACAACTAGAAGCCTATAGATTCACAGATCAATTACAATTAGTTGTTGTTTCTCAAAGTACTATGAGCATGTAACTCTGTTAGCATGTGCGCAACTTTCTTACCCCTCCATTTTTTTTGGTGAAAAATAGGAGGGGAGGGGGAGGGGCAGAACCCCACCCGTATAGCAGCCCCCACAGGGCCTCCCTTCCACCAAAGAATGTTCGATGCAGGTCGCGCATGCCCTCCTTAACCTATGAAAAACCTCACTGGACCATCCACGTGTGAGTACGTCACCCCAGCGCCACCTCAATACTGATAGAAGGAAAGCATATCCATACAGAGCCATCCGGGTGTGGGGCATGCGGTCTTCTGATTTAATCGACGCCCACGCGTTTCAAACCTGGACAACTTGGGTGGAGTCCAAGCCCCCTTACCACCAGGCTACCACTTGGTGGCTACCTCTCCCTTTTCACTATCTTAGTCTACCCATCTGTCTGTGGATGGTAAGCACTGCTAAATGAAAGAATCATTCTCAACTTGGGGTTATTGTCTAAGGCATGAAATCGAAAGTCCATATAGCCATACCACCTCTTGAAAGAACAGTCCTGCAATAAAAGATGCATCTAGTGTCTTCCTACATGTAATGAACTAGACCATCTTAGAAAAATGATTCACCACCACCAAGACCGAATCAAAGCCACGTTTAGTCGTTGAGAGCTCCAATTCAAAGTCCATGCTGACGTGGTCTATGGTGCATTTGGCATTAGCAATGGTATGCATACTCCTGCATTCATTGCTATCCGTTTAGATACCCGATATGGATGGCATCGCTCGATATATCTCTCTACATCCCTCCTTAGCTTAGCTAATAATATTGCATGGACATAAGCTGAATATACCTTGTCATGACCAAAGGCAGCCTCTCCATGCAGCTCTTGTAGGATTTTAGGTGAGTCTCTTTCAAGAAGAAGCCATTTTGTAATTGAAAGTCATCATGTTGTTGAGTTTGCACCTCATTAAAAATACTAGCAAAGTATGGATCAGTAGCCAACGTATCTCTAAAAAAATCAAAACCTATTAGAGTAGCATGCATGGTGGTAAGCAAACAAGTATGATAGTTTAAAGCATCAGCTACCGAAGCAAGATTACAAACCTTTGCGGATAACTTGACCACTTAGAATGATGTGAAATGTGCTTATACATGCTATAGAGATATTTGAGAGCCTCATGGTCGGAATATAAAATAAACTCCCAGCATAAAAGATGCGGTAGCTAATACTTAAGTGTTTGCAACTAGAGCATAAAATTTGACGGCATATGTGGAATAGTTAAGCTTGGACCCACTCAACTTTTGGCTGAAGCAATTGGCCTCCTTTTTGGCTCAAGACTATCTTAATATCCATCTTGGTGCAAAGAGGCGAGTGAGCTGCCCGAAGGAGTGGATAGATCCGGGCCGAAGGGTCGCAAGGAACGCTTTGTAAAGCATGGCGTCGGTGGCTCCGTGTAGCATTATGAGAGTTGATCCCATGGTTGGAGTTTGACCTCTTTGAAGAAAGAGCGGACGTCACTCGTCTGTATCACATCGAGAAACATTGAAGCTTTCAAGATGGTCTAAAAAATCCGAGGTGCCGTCGTACGACTCTATTTGAGACATCTTGATCCGACATGGAATTGGTCCTCCATGATCTGCCAGGAGAAGGGGCTTCGAGGAAAAGTTGAAGTCGTTGCTCACCCTTCGGCGCCTGCCCTTTGAGGGTCTGAATCTGACAGTTCATTTCCTCTATTCTCCTATCGAGGTCGACAACCTGCTTAGGCGGGGGCTCCATGGGACGAACAGGCGCGAGACTCTGGACGAAGTTCCTACTAGAATGGGGGCTTGGAGTGCACCATCTCCCATTCTAAAGGGGTCCTCCACCGACTGTGCCGACTCTGACGCGACCGCTTAGGATCTCGATCCTAAGAGCGGTGCATATTCTTGGGGCACGTGATGTACCGATGCTGAGAATGGGGGTTGTGCTGGCCAGTTTCTTGTTGGATCGGTTTCGGTCGCGTCATTGTCTGCTGTAGACTCTGAACCACCATGGTCAAGGCCTACACCTGTTGAGTGAGCAGGTTGAACTACTTATTGTCTACAAGCACAGCAGGTCGCTCCGATGAAGCAGGTTCGGAGCTCTTTAATGACCCTTGGGAGGTTGGTGTGCAGCGTTGCGAAGCATGCAATGCGCCATGGGTTCCTCACACTTCATGCTGGTTGTTTCTCCCTTCAGTTGATGTAGTTGGGGGATGAGCCCTCCTCACGCCAATTTGTTATCGCAGAATTTGGACCAAGGTGGAAATACAGCTTAGACGACCCTAAGGTCAGTAGGCTCTGATACTAGTCTCCTCCGCTATGTGGCTTGTAAGAAGTCTGCTTGCCGGAGAGTTTCCAACGGAGGATCCTTCAATGCGTGAACTAGATCAGAATCATTCTCAACGAATCCATAAGAAGTGATCCAATTTTTTTCATTTAAGTTAGAACAATGGAGTAACAATATGGAAGGAAGTGAGTTTCAGCAGAGGGTCGCTCTATGAGTAGTGTTGCATGTATATTACATACCTGAGGTTCCCTGAGTTGCTCCTCTTATATAGAAAATCCAGTTTGTCGTTACCTGGGTCGACATGATAGTACGGTCGCGACGTGGGTGTTAGTCCACATGGGCGACAGTGTATGCTAGTGAGGCGCAGGATGTGATGCTGCTGTGACTGCGAACTGCCAGGATTGTCGGTTGTTCGGACTATCAGCCTTTGTCGACTAGTGCCAATTGTCATTTCCAGCTGATGACTTCTCGGTCAATCGATTTTTCGGCTAGGGCTAGGGAGGCCGAGGTAGTTCTCTTCAGCTTATAGCTGAGATAAAGGGGGAGACCTAGTCTAAAATCGAGGTATCCAATATTTTCTTGATCATATCTCTAAAGTCTAAAGTATGGCCTGTGATTGTGACACAGCACAAATTAAAGCTGGTCTTTATCAAATAAGAAAGGAAAGAAACAAGAAATTTCTTACTCGTAAAGAGATGAAAAAAGAATGATTCAGTAAGACCGAGGTCAGTAGAAAGTGGCCGAACAAGAATGCCGGGTAATCAGCACGCGTGTCTTATCCCAACGTAGCATGAATGCAGACCGTAAGTGACTTGTGGCAGCTTGATTTCTGTCTCTAACTCTAAAGCAAGCTTCACATGCACATTTGTACAGTGCCAGAGGCCATGTCCTTCTCACCTCCATAATCTTTTTGGAGGAGAAAAAACTGACCCTGTTGGACTTTCTGGCTCCCACCTGCCCTACATGTACAAAGTTCGCCATCAGGAGATGGTCTAAAGTTTGGACCACCATGGTCCCTCTGTTGATGAACTAGTGTTCCCTAGGGTGTTGAATCCAAATACGGATGACTAGGCTGGCTAAGCTACTATCTATGAAAAACATATTTGAATATTTGATTAATTTAATTTAAACCAGTGGAACCTACCTTTGTTTTTTATAGTTTAGCCATAAGAGCAACCAGTAGTCTTGCATAAGGTACATCTGAAGCATAAGTTAATATAGAGCACTTATAAATTACTCGACCTAGTGTCATCTAGTGCAGCAGCCACATATGTCTATGATCAATTTTGACTAGTTCACTAGATTCTTTCAGTAACATCAAGAAAACTAAATTACTAATGGGCCAATGAACTCATCGACTGGCGTTCACTTTATGATTAATTCAAAGCAGGTGATAAATGTTTTGCTCTTCCACTGAGAAAAGGAGGAGGATATTTCAGTAGCTAAGATGTGAGTTTTGGGACTCATACATTGAATACTAACACATGAAAGAGAACTTAATCAACGTTGCGGGTGTAGGTGATGCGTGGAACCCACAGCTTTTGCTTAATGACAAACCTTTCAAAGAAAAATTTTGTTTGCTTCCCTGCATGATAGAGAAGTCTATCTTACAAGAACGTGCATGGAAGCTCCAGAATTGGCATTGATTCTTCCATTTGCATTCGCATACATGCACATATAGCCATCCATTTCTATATATATTCACAATTAATACGCAAGGAAAGGATGTGATGCAGAAAGAAAGATGGCAGCAATATATAACATTATGGCATATTGAAAAGATAGGCCTATATTCTCATTGGCATCATGCTCGCACTTAGCACACCTCTCACCAAATACTATGGCTATCAAATAAATTTTTACATGCGATGGATAATTGATCAGTCTCAAAATGAAAGTTCTCTACTGTTGGGATCATAAAGTTAAAAAAAAAAATAATTCTCAGATGCAATTGGTTTTCACCGTTTTTGTACTCTCTTGGTGCCTTTTAACATCTTGAAGTCTATGAACATATGCACTCAATTATGGCCACGCTGTTCATATATTTGGCTAATCAAATGATTGATAATAACTTAAAGAAGAAACATGTTTGTATCATACAAATGTTATGCAAGAATCACATAACTGATGTATAACTTCCATATTGCTGCTCTCGACAGGCTACACTTGATATCAAACAATATATCAAAGGGAGGCAACAGAATAGTCTTGAATGCTTCACTTTTATTGCTTTTTTTTTTTTAAAAAAAAATTGTTTCCTTTTTTGTGTGCACACTTGCAAAGTTGCAGAAGGCTTTCGCGTTAAAAATTTGCATTACTTGGAAAAACATATAACGTTCTTGAACACTAAAATATAGCATGAGTGTGAAACTTCCTGCATCTAGAATTGATGCATTTGAAGAGCTATTTTTGGCCTCGTTGATTCACTTGCTAGTTGAGAACTATGTGTGAACCATTTACAATTTGAATTAGATAAATTCGTTCCTATGAGCTATGCAATCACAAGGACAAGACTTTACCAGTACAGCCAATTAATAATCAAGCCTTTGCATGCCTAGCCATAAATTAAAGGTTGGTTAGGATCCGAATCAGCAACCAACCAATTGAAGCGCTCATCATCTAATATTACAAGATCGTAGGCCGGCTGCTACAAGCCTCCAATAAGATATGTACTATTGTGTTAGTACATAAACATATTCGCCTAAAATAAGGTCTACGTCATGAATCTTTAGAAGAAGAAATTTTCCTATGGACAATTTATATCTATATTTAAAAAAAAAATAAAAGAAGAGGATACTATTTTATGCATCCAATATATTGTTTTCTAGCAACCATCGATCAGGCTGAGTTATCCGCTACACGCCGTCGTGCTATTCTGTCAGGTGTCAGCTCGATCAGCAAAGAGACGTCCTCAAGACGCCCCATTCGAATAGTTCCAGTCCGGCGTTCATGCGGCTCTTGCCACGCCGTCCGAGGACATGAAACCCAGCGGCCACGGCCGCCGGCACCGCACCGCTGACGAGGTCAACAACCCCGAACGCCCAGAGCTCGCCACGAGTCACTGAGTCGAGGTGGACGACAACAATTGCCGACCTGGCATGACCCTACATGGAGGAGAAGTGGGCCCCATTGTCGGATTGTGTCCGTCCTAGGACACGACAGCGGGCCCACAGTGTCCTGTCGCAGCACTACATGTCTGGCGATTTCCTTGGGCCCACCTCCTTCGTCGTTCGGTGGACCCCGCAACCGTTCGACAGTACGCGTGACATGATCTCGACCTCTCCCCCATCTCCCACCTATAAATACTCCCCCAACCTCGCCAGAGCTCTCTCCATCTCCGTCGCGGCCTCTGATTCCGGCTCCTCTCTCTCTCCACCACAGCTACAGCTCCTCATACCAAGCCAAGGTTAATAGACCAAATGGCCGTGGAAACCACCATCCCCACGACGACCTCCACATCCCTCGGCCCGGCCGCGAACGAGAAAGATGCCGAGAAGCTCCGTTTTATCGATGAGATGACCGCCTACGCCGACGCGGTCCAGGAGAAGGTGCTGGCCGAGATCCTGAGCCGGAACGCCGAGACCGAGTACCTCCAGAGGTACAAGCTTGGCGGTGCCACCGACCGTGCCACCTTTAAGGCAAAGATCCCCATGGTCACCTATGAGGACCTCCAGCCGGAGATCCAGCGCATCGCCAACGGAGACCGCTCTCCCATTCTCTCAGCCCACCCTATCTCTGAATTCCTCACCAGGTGTGTCTTCGTTAATTATCTAGTTAATTACAAGTATTACTACTAATTTTGGTGTAGACATTTTTTGGCTGCCGAAAAGTAGTGACCTGCGCTTCGAACGTGCTAATTAATATTATTTTGTCTTGTAGCTCGGGGACGTCGGCCGGTGAACGGAAGCTGATGCCGACCATCAAAGAAGAGCTGGACCGCCGGCAGCTCCTCTACAGCCTTCTCACTCCTGTCATGAACCTGTTAGTAAAATCTTTCCGTCTTATCTTACCAATCAATTAATTTAATTACGAGAACAATAAGGGTCATTAGACTGAGTATTGTTTGTTACGTTCGGCGCTCTATATACCAGTTACGTGCCGGGGCTGGACAAGGGGAAGGCCCTCTACTTTTACTTCGTGAAGTCGGAGACCAGGACTCCCGGCGGGCTATTGGCGCGGCCGGTGCTGACGAGCTACTACAAGAGCGAGCACTTCAAGAGCCGCCCCTACGATCCCTACAACGTGATCACCAGCCCTACCCCCGCCATCCTCTGCGCCGACTCCTTCCAGAGCATGTACGTGCAGATGCTCTGCGGCCTCCTCCACCGCCTCCAAGTCCTCCGCGTCGGCGCCGTCTTCGCATCCGGCCTCCTCCGCGCCATCCGCTTCCTCCAGCTCCACTGGGAGGAGCTAGCCCGCGACATCGCCGCCGGCTCGCTCAGCCCCAAGATCACCGACCTTTCGGTCCGGGACTCGGTCGCCGACATCCTGCAGCCCGACCCAGAGCTGGCCGAGTTCGTCAGAGCCGAGTGCTCGACGGGGGAGTGGGCCGGGATCATAACCCGGATCTGGCCTAGTACCAAATATCTGGACGTGATCGTGACGGGGGCCATGGCGCAGTACATCCCGACCTTGGAGCACTACAGCGGCGGTCTCCCGATGGCGTGCACCATGTACGCCTCCTCCGAGTGCTACTTCGGGCTCAACCTGCGGCCGATGTGCAAGCCCTCCGATGTCTCCTATACCATCATGCCCAACATGGCCTACTTCGAGTTCCTCCCACTGGAGCTGGCCGCCACGCGCAAGGGCGACGGCGACGTCCAGCTCGTGGACCTGGCCCGCGTGGAAGTCGGCAAGGAGTACGAGCTTGTGATCACCACCTACTCGGGGCTCTGCCGGTACCGGGTCGGCGACATCCTCCGGGTGACCGGCTTCCACAACGCGGCCCCGCAGTTCCGCTTCGTGCGGCGGAAGAACGTGCTGCTCAGCATCGAGTCGGACAAGACCGACGAGGCGGAGCTCCAGAAAGCGGTGGAGAGCGCGTCGGAGCTCCTCAAGCCATACAACGCCACCGTGGTGGAGTACACGAGCCACGCCTTCACCAAGACCATCCCGGGGCACTACATCATCTATTGGGAGCTCCTGGTCAAGGACTGCTCTCAAGGGAGGACGCCTGGTGGGGAGGTGATGGAGCGTTGCTGCCTGGCGATGGAGGAGGCGCTGAACTCGGTGTACCGGCAGAGCCGGGTGGCGGACGGGTCGATCGGGCCGCTGGAGATCAGGGTGGTGAGGGGAGGAACCTTCGAAGAGCTCATGGACTACGCCATCTCGAGGGGGGCGTCCATCAACCAGTACAAGGTCCCTCGCTGCGTCAACTTCCCGCCGATCCTGGAGCTTCTCGACTCCCGGGTGGTCTCGGCCCACTTCAGCCCGGCCCTGCCCAACCGGTCCCCACAGCGGTCAGGCTAGAATATGGGAATCCCGTCAGAAACTCTCAACGAAATTAAATAAAACTATTAGTTGGAAGGAAATAAAGAAACGGTTTGGAGAATCCACAAATACTTTCACTGTAGAGAGCACACCCCCTCGAGGTGCATGCGAGCTTCCATCAAACAAACCATTCCGGTGTGGAAGTCGATTCAGACGATAAGTATTTAGAAAACTAGGAAATCGCTTTCTAATTGGTGAGCCCTCTCTTCATTTTGATACTCGTTTCGAAGGGGAGAGTTGAAATAAATATGGACTCATTGGATTAGAAGGTTCGTACAAGCGCGTTAGATTAACAATTAATTTATCTCGACGGAATAAAGACCGAGCCAAGATAAGTCAACATGATAAACTAAAGAATAAAAATAAAAATTAGAATAATTAAAATTTGTTTTAAAGGTAACAAGTTTTTAATAATTCCTACCTGTTTTAAAATTGTGGTTAGAAAAAATAATATTGTTTGGTTCGCTGAAATTTTTTTTTTTCTTATTGAAATATTTTTTCCTAGAAAGCTGATTTCTAGGGTTATGTCTAAAAAAATAATTTTGGTATGTTTAGTTGATTATGGAAAAGTATCACATTAGAGAGTAGCTTATTTTTGGTTGAGTATCTAAAGTTATGAAATATCTATTATACCCTTAATAAAGAGAAATACCTTATTGATTAATTTTGATTGCTTAAAGAAAGTTTTGGAAAAAAAAAGATCCTAATTCTTAATAAATGGAGAAGTAGCTTTTCTATGTCCCTCATGAATTTTTTTTTTATGAAACATTGAAATCTTATTTTTATAGGATTAGTATTTTTTCATCTCTCTTTTTTGAAAACTCTAACCAAACAAGAGGTCTTTTTTCGTTTTTACGTCGTGAGCCAAACAAGTCGTATGTATCATGTTTCTGATGAGAGGTATCTTCGGTATTTGAATTTGCATCCAGCATCAACAAGCATAACCATACAGGATCCAAGCAACTTCTGACTTGAACTTGAACCTCCAAGCGCAAGATTTACATATCAAGTGAAGTGCATGGAACAAGTCTCCAGGGATTATTCAATTTTGATTTTAACGCTCAGGCACATTATTGTGGTAATTAATAACCGGCATGATGTGGTGCATAAGGATTAGTTAAGCTCACAGTCCATACGGCGATCCTGGTGCATCCGAGTTTCCTCCAAGGAACCTTGCCTGCTGGAGGTATGATTCCGATCTTTGTGAATCGAATTTGAACTCAGCCCAGCCTCCCCGAGTAAGTGCGAAAAGCTGGTTGAGTATAATAGAACCATCCAACCTTTGAGGCCGGTACTTTCTAGCTCGACTTAGCAACCTCAGCCCTTGAGGCATGATGAACAGGGCTCCTCCACAGGGAAAGCAGCTTGGCCTCTTACCGTCTCAAGAGCATGCCCAACTATGCCACGTGTTAGGTTGTTACGGTATGTCCTCAAAGTTGTTACATCGGCATTTCTTTGTGACATGATTCTGAGTTTATTAGAATACGATCCTAGAAGATTGGGACTCTAGTTATAAATAGGTCGAAATGCCCATGTCAAAAGGGAGGTAACAAACTTAATATGGGGGAGATCCTGTTTCTCTATTCTTATTTTTTTTCTATATTTTTTTTATTTTTCATCAATTTTTTTTATTATTTTTTATTACGGACTTAAGCATCAGAGAACCAGATAGAAGCTAATCCAGCAAGTCTTTACCTTAGTCGGTTGTTTTGCAGGCCCATATAAGCGATCTGCATCAGCATTTTGGGATTCGGCGGCAACACATATGTGCCTTGGTTCTCATGGGTGCTCCAAGAATTTGCCCTGACACCTAGGTTGTGACCTCACAACCACAGTTGTATAGCTTAGCTCTCCAAGCATATCCTGCAACATACATTATATGTTAAAATTATTGGATTTAAGCTCATTTAGAACCTACGTTCTTCCTCTATCTATTGCAGTCGAGCACTGGCATCACAGGCATGGCTACATAGAGTGGAACTCCAACTTGGTACTCCTGCCAGCCCCTCAGAATGTTTTTACCCATTTAACCTCATTCTAGGGATTTTCTGTCTATTGGTTAGGTTGCTACTGTTGGTGACTAGGTTTGGGCTTGAATCCCATCATCCTCCCGCCTGTTGTCTTTTTGTTTTGTCTTTGAGGCATTCTCTGTGGTGGGTCTTCTTTGGGCCAAGGCCTTAGGTCGCCTAAGGTTTGGGCCGGCTCTGGCCATCCCGAATCTTGGGTTAGCCTTCCCGCTAACCCTTTTCTGAGAGGATTTGTAATAGCTTTAATATAAAATTCAATGCAACATCCTATTTTCTTTAGATTTTAACACAAACATGCATAATTCCACAAGGCTTGTTACTCTTTTAATTTTGTTTATCCCCATAAACCTTAGCTATAGTTGCTCGGTTATCATAGTGCATCGAGATACCTGGAATTGGCTTGGCCAGTAAGGGAAGATCTATCAATATATCCTTAAGTCATTTCGCCTCACTAGTGGTTGTATTAAGAGCTACTAACTCTGTTTCCTCAGTGGAATATTTTGCTTAGCTAATTATCTCCAAGAGACAGCAGCAACATCCAAAATGAACACATGCCCACTTACAGATTTACTATTATCTAAGTTTAAGACTCTGTTAGCATCAGTACACCATTCAAGAACTAGTAAAGTGGACACCATCATTTATGTCTCCCCTAAGATACCTTAATAGGCTATCCCTCTGAGTAATCCATCTTCTTCTCCAACTCTTAGTGAAGGATGTGCTAACATCCATTTGATGGACTTTGAGTTACAAATGGCAGCTGGCATATGAATAGTGGTGGTTTTGGTCACAAGAGAGTAGGTTTCAAGGCTATATATACCTATTAGAAATAAACCTTGCCTTAAACCTTGCTATTGTTCCATCAGGTCGCAATTTCTCCTAAATAGCCAGCTGTGCCCTATAGGTTTGTAACCAGCAGACAATTAACACAATCCCTAAGCTGAGAAAGGATAAAATACACAATGAAATTTTTATCGCCTGCTAAGGCCACTCTTGGAGCAATATATGCCGCATATTTAGCTTCGCTACTGGAGCAGTTGAAATACTTGTTTCTATGGTTGAAAGTCAATACGTCAAGCCCTAGTATTTTTAGGTGAACCCTATGGTGGAGACAGCTAAGCCTGCTCTTGCGATGGATAAATTGGCTTATCAACCAGTTATGGAAGTATTGGATCTTCGAAGAATACATATTAGAAGCTTTGATTCATCAAGAGATAGATGCTAATGACTATTCAATAAAGCCCTCGGAATCTACAGGCTGAGGTAAGGAGATCTTGCAAGCAAATGCAGGAGTAGATCAGACTGAACAAACAATCAATAAGACTTCGGTCAATATTAGATCAATATTTGAGCTCGAGATAAGCTTCGACCATCCTAATTTGCAAATAGCTATTATGGGAGATGTCGGTGGAATCACGTTGGCACTAGTCCCTTTTGGCAGAGTCGGATGTTCCCAAGTACCGGTGGATGTAGAACAATAGTTCAACCAACCTGTAGTACTACTTGCTCCTGTTCTAAGTGCTAGGAGGCAAAGAAAGACCTCCAAGGCTACCACTATCTCCTCTTTACCGGCAGTCATGAATGCTAAATCTATATAGCAGTGAGCAAGTCGTTCAGGCGTATCCACCATACCAATGGACTAGAGGGCAAGCATGGGGATCGATCTTGCTTTTGAATGATATCCAAATCTAAGATTACGTTGATGAATGTGGTGTCTGGTACATCCCACCACCCTTCTCATCTCATCACCTTCTTGACCATTGACTGATGGGATGTCGGAGGCATTATTTACACCACATCCAGATTAGTTATGATTAAAAATGTTGATACACTAAGAGATGCACAAGCCGAAACACTGATGGTGCAAGCCGAGTGAATATAGTGTCCACCTAAGGGAGCGAGAGTTCTCGGTCTAGTACGAAGTCTTAATGGAGCGGAGTTTAGGATAGTGGTTGGCCAGCGGTTACAACTACTCATACATTGGAGGAGTGGTCAAAATTCCTACCATACATAAAAATAGTGGCTCATGTAGCACACAACAGAAAGGATAATATATATTCATAATGAGCAATGATACCCAAATCCCGCTATCCATAATGCGAGAGGTGGAGTACCACTATGTATCATCTATCACAATAGTGGAGCATGTGGTATATAATAGCGATGACAAGTATCCAAGATGAGTAGTGGCACCCATCTTACCAGTTGTGAAGGCCATTTATAAATATCATATTGTAATCTAAAAAAAGGGTATTCGACAATCCAAATTAGTGCATCTTATTCTATGTTAGTTTAACTTACTAGTAGCTTTCTTAGGGGCAGTGTTAACTTAGATTTCTACTATCATAGCCTAGGCTATATACTTATTTCTATCCATCTCCTTCGAACGATGGTGTGAGAGTTGTGAAAGTATTTAAAAGTCAGGGCACCTAGACTCATGCTACTCTCTTATTCCTCTTTCAATCACCATCTTTTTGCTACTATAACACCGACGGCAATTGTTTTGGCTACTATAACACTGGTGGTAGACTGGTGGTAGACTTGTGCATACATTTATCCCTTGCTATCTGACTTGTCATTCTTTTCGTCTTCCAATGAGCCTATTGGCACACTTGGAAGGGTGGACACTAGGAAAAAGGCCAAACAAGTTCAAATACAATTTATTAATTTAATATGTAACTGGATTACTAGAGCAAAATCCAATAGTCACAACGTTTTCATAACTTAAAACTTTGCAAAACAAGTTTATGAAAGAAATAAAGTGGATCCATTATAATAATAAAAATAGGAACCATTAAACTTTATGATCCATTATAATAAAAATAACTCGCTAGCCCTTTTGCTTGCCCTTCCGTCCTATTTGTAAAAGGTACGAGAAAATGGCATGAATACTAAAATGTGCTTCATATTTATTTTGTAAAATTGAATAGGGTCCGAACCCGACCTGAAATGAAACATAATTTTTTGGATTGAGATCAGGTTATACATGGACACAACCCGACACGAATGATCGATTAGGTCAAAAATTGTAGTCTTGGACTCGACCCGACCCAAATGGCCGGTTAGGTCAAAAATTGTAGCCTTGGATCCGGCTCGATCCTATCCGATCTTCTAATGAGTTGAGTCTAGGTCCAAAATTAGGATCCGAACAAGAAACTGAGTTGGGTCGGAGTTATTAATGACCCAGTGCGATTCAACCCATATGTATCCTTATCTCCAACCTAGCTGAACTTGACTTGTGTTCATCGGTCGTGGCTGCTAGCAACCACCCGATAGTTGATCGGGCATCAAGGTCGGTTGCTGCCAAAGGCTAGCTGGCACTGCCAGCACATGATCGAGCAGGAGGGTGAGTGCGGAAATAAGAAGCTTTTATTTTTATTTTAGTTTTAATAAGTTACTACAGTACTCGACTCTCTTCCGCACTCGAAGAGCCAACAATCTTTCCGATCCTACTCAAAATTGGGATACAAAGAAAGTGAGCTAGAAAGACATGGACTTAGGGAAAAAGATGTAGCAGGATGAGAAAATAAAAGAAAAATAGTGAAATTAAGGTTCAGGACTGACGGCTCTAACACATTCAAAAGGAGTGATTCATAGGAAGATAAAAGCCATGATTTCTTGATACGAGGACCTTCTTGTAACATGAAAAAGGAGCTAGATGTGCTCCGTGAGGACCAAGTCCATACGGTAACCTTTTATAACATGCCTCATGCACCAGAGCTAGCCATGGAGTATCAAAATTGGTTTTATCTCTAATTAAGTTAAGATAAGAAAAGAATTTATCCCTCATCATAATAACCACATTCAAATTCGGTTTGTTGGAGGCTTTTATCTTAAATGCAGAATCATATCAAAGTGTGCTACATCTGGATGAAGGGTTCTGAACAGATCAGATCCAACATCAACTTCACATTTCATCGCCAAGTTGCATTGTTAGAAGGGTTCATATGAGCTTGAAATTACATCTTTTGTTTTTTTTTTTGTTATTCTTAGACAAAATAAGTCTAAATTATCTTAGTGTTTTATAAATATATTTATATTGATCGTACTTTCTATTTTAGAGGGTTTCCTTATGTTCCATATTTCGACTATTGCTCCTCTATACAATGCAGCCAAAGATTACTTAGTGTAAACCTAAATTTTGACTAACAAACTTCTCATGGAGTTGGTTCTTCCACTTTAATCCTTTTGTTCCTTCTTCTCCACACTTGCAGCCTGCAAATCAAGCTTGCACCCGCAGTGGCGGAATGGCAATGACAGAATGGTACACATTCCTCGCTCGTTCTTGCCATCTAAACATTAGAAGAAGAAGTGAAAATAGGCTCTGAAAGGAAAGAAATTAGAGATCACCACAAACTTTACCCTTCTCTGTACCATTATTTCTTCTGTCAAAAAATTCCATATCATTATGTCACTTCATCTTTGGTCCATGGTCGATGAAGAATTATTGCTCTGAGAAAGAAACGAAGTTGCATGCCATCATACCGGCTTCCACGTTGTCTCTCGACCAATTCAAAAGATTCCATCAAGGAATGAAACCTATAGACAGGACGAAGCATGCTGCCGAGTTCAGAAGCCCCACGTTTCCCAGCTCCTACCATATACGTGACAAAACTTTGCAGTTCTCTTTGTTCCCATATTTTGAACAGATACCTCAGAATCACGCGGCTTTTATCATTCTCTGGCAAGTAGCTTCATCTAATCAGGAATCCAATCCATTCTGTATTATAAGAACAAACGCGATTCCCCTCGCTCTTGTTTCTCACCCGTGAGCACTACGCGTCAAAAAGATTCTCAACACCAGACGCAACGGGCGCAGATAAATGTCTCTCGGTCTTCCTCCCCATCATGGCAGCCCGTGGAAGCAAGTCACGCAACCCACTGACCTAACTTTCCCCGAAAACACAAACACGGAGCCCCAGCAACGAAACCAGGTTCGGTGTCTCGCACAGGTTCCTCCGGAATTCAAACGCCTCTCTTTGACCAGGCTTCGTGTTCTGATGGAAACCTAACTCTCTTCCACCAACCTGGCTCACAGGGCCCAATGACATTCCTTAACAAAGAGCTTCATTAATTGCAGGGTCAACTATTAATTCTTCTCCCCGTGCCTCACGTGGAGTCATTCTTCAGGTATTCCTTTTATCTTAAGCACAAAACTCTTGACTCACTACATTGAAACTATCATTGTGAGAAGAACATTACATTACCGTTAAATCGGGGAATAGACTAGAAGGAAAGAAGTTGTCCACTAGCCACAGCTAATACATTTTTTAAAGCACGTTAGTCCATTTGGCAGAAGAAAATAGAGGATGGCTCTTTTTAAAACAAAGATACAGAGAAGAAAAGAAGTAAAGAAAGCAAGTCGTCGTCCACAATATGGAAACAAATTGCAACTCCGTCCCCGGCACGCCCGTTGACGAGGAACCGAGAAGGTAGGTCGGTCGGCCGGTCGGTGTTGGATTTGGTGCCACACAAACACATGGGCCCCACGTTCTAGCCTGACCGCTGTGGGGACCAGTTGGGCAGGGCCGGGCTGAAGTGGGCCGAGACCACCCGGGAGTCGAGAAGCTCCAGGATCGGCGGGAAGTTGACGCAGCGAGGGACCTTGTACTGGTTGATGGACGCCCCCCTCGAGATGGCGTAGTCCATGAGCTCTTCGAAGGTTCCTCCCCTCACCACCCTGATCTCCAGCGGCCCGATCGACCCGTCCGCCACCCGGCTCTGCCGGTACACCGAGTTCAGCGCCTCCTCCATCGCCAGGCAGCAACGCTCCATCACCTCCCCACCAGGCGTCCTCCCTTGAGAGCAGTCCTTGACCAGGAGCTCCCAATAGATGATGTAGTGCCCCGGGATGGTCTTGGTGAAGGCGTGGCTCGTGTACTCCACCACGGTGGCGTTGTATGGCTTGAGGAGCTCCGACGCGCTCTCCACCGCTTTCTGGAGCTCCGCCTCGTCGGTCTTGTCCGACTCGATGCTGAGCAGCACGTTCTTCCGCCGCACGAAGCGGAACTGCGGGGCCGCGTTGTGGAAGCCGGTCACCCGGAGGATGTCGCCGACCCGGTACCGGCAGAGCCCCGAGTAGGTGGTGATCACAAGCTCGTACTCCTTGCCGACTTCCACGCGGGCCAGGTCCACGAGCTGGACGTCGCCGTCGCCCTTGCGCGTGGCGGCCAGCTCCAGTGGGAGGAACTCGAAGTAGGCCATGTTGGGCATGATGGTATAGGAGACATCGGAGGGCTTGCACATCGGCCGCAGGTTGAGCCCGAAGTAGCACTCGGAGGAGGCGTACATGGTGCACGCCATCGGGAGACCGCCGCTGTAGTGCTCCAAGGTCGGGATGTACTGCGCCATGGCCCCCGTCACGATCACGTCCAGATATTTGGTACTAGGCCAGATCCGGGTTATGATCCCGGCCCACTCCCCCGTCGAGCACTCGGCTCTGACGAACTCGGCCAGCTCTGGGTCGGGCTGCAGGATGTCGGCGACCGAGTCCCGGACCGAAAGGTCGGTGATCTTGGGGCTGAGCGAGCCGGCGGCGATGTCGCGGGCTAGCTCCTCCCAGTGGAGCTGGAGGAAGCGGATGGCGCGGAGGAGGCCGGATGCGAAGACGGCGCCGACGCGGAGGACTTGGAGGCGGTGGAGGAGGCCGCAGAGCATCTGCACGTACATGCTCTGGAAGGAGTCGGCGCAGAGGATGGCGGGGGTAGGGCTGGTGATCACGTTGTAGGGATCGTAGGGGCGGCTCTTGAAGTGCTCGCTCTTGTAGTAGCTCGTCAGCACCGGCCGCGCCAATAGCCCGCCGGGAGTCCTGGTCTCCGACTTCACGAAGTAAAAGTAGAGGGCCTTCCCCTTGTCCAGCCCCGGCACGTAACTGGTATATAGAGCGCCGAACGTAACAAACAATACTCAGTCTAATGACCCTTATTGTTCTCGTAATTAAATTAATTGATTGGTAAGATAAGACGGAAAGATTTTACTAACAGGTTCATGACAGGAGTGAGAAGGCTGTAGAGGAGCTGCCGGCGGTCCAGCTCTTCTTTGATGGTCGGCATCAGCTTCCGTTCACCGGCCGACGTCCCCGAGCTACAAGACAAAATAATATTAATTAGCACGTTCGAAGCGCAGGTCACTACTTTTCGGCAGCCAAAAAATGTCTACACCAAATTAGTAGTAATACTTGTAATTAACTAGATAATTAACGAAGACACACCTGGTGAGGAATTCAGAGATAGGGTGGGCTGAGAGAATGGGAGAGCGGTCTCCGTTGGCGATGCGCTGGATCTCCGGCTGGAGGTCCTCATAGGTGACCATGGGGATCTTTGCCTTAAAGGTGGCACGGTCGGTGGCACCGCC
This sequence comes from Phoenix dactylifera, assembly GCF_009389715.1. NCBI lineage: Eukaryota > Viridiplantae > Streptophyta > Magnoliopsida > Arecales > Arecaceae > Phoenix > Phoenix dactylifera. The sequence goes on along the minus strand of NW_024068536.1, from coordinate 34,566 downwards.
AAGCTTGTACCTCTGGAGGTACTCGGTCTCGGCGTTCCGGCTCAGGATCTCGGCCAGCACCTTCTCCTGGACCGCGTCGGCGTAGGCGGTCATCTCATCGATAAAACGGAGCTTCTCGGCATCTTTCTCGTTCGCGGCCGGGCCGAGGGATGTGGAGGTCGTCGTGGGGATGGTGGTTTCCACGGCCATTTGGTCTACTAATCTTTGCTTGGAATTAGGAGCAGCAGCTGTGATGGAGAGAGAGGGTGGGAATCAGAGGCCGTAACGGGGATGAGAGGGCTCTGGCGAGGATGGAGGGGTATTTATAGGCGGGGGGGGATGGAGAGGTTCGAGATCATGTCACGCGTACCGTCGGATGGTTGCGGGGTCCACCGAACGGACTAACTAGAATGGGCCCATGGACATCGTCAGACGTGTAGTGCTGAGACCAGACACCGTGGGCTCCGCTGTCGCGTCCCTGTCCGGACATAATCCGACATCGGGGCCCACCGCTCCTCCACGTAGGCTCCTGCCAGGTCGGCATTTGTTGTCGTCCACCTTGACTCAGTGACATGTGGCGAGCATTGGGCGTCTGGGTTGGTGGACCACGATAGCGATGCGCTTCTGGCGGGCGAGGCAGCTGCGAATCTCAATGGTTGATTACGTAGCCGGGGTTGGACGGACGCCGGAGGTGGAAATATTCGTGCCGGACGTGGCTGGGGACGTCTCTCTTTCTTGCCGGGCGAGAAGTGGAAACCGGCACAACAAAGTCGTGGATGGCTTGTTCTTATCCTTGAACCGTAGCTCGAGATGTATTGGAATTTAAGGCAGGAGAATGGATATAATAGTGTTTATAGCCAAATCAAAGTCGTTCTCTATCCTTGTCAAGATCCGCGGGGGTGTCGATCCAATTGCATTATTTTAAGCATAGTGGCATTTGTTGCTCTAATTAAAGGGATGATACATCATAAGAGGGAATTGGAGTAGCCGGCCTCTAATTTTTGTAATATTATGTGGAAAGGTCTTCAATTGGTGGTTGGAAGTTCGGATCTTAACTAGACACTATTTTAAGGCCGGGCATGTGAGGCATTGATCATTGTATTAGTAAAGCATTTGGATTGTTATTGCATGGCTCATGTGCTGCAGTTTTAAATTAATTGATGCAATGATGGATATTCTATGCTTTTGCGTGTATACATACAATAGATTCTGCCAAAAGCGAAAAGATTTTTCTATGGTTCGCATAGGTCACGATTAAGATTGAAGGAAGCTCATTTTACTCATCAATTGAACAAAAAATAGCTTGTATATATCAACCATCATACTATTAGATGATACCCGATATGCAATAACATCTTTTGTGTTACTTATTGTTGTATTATAAAATTGTATGCATTATTTTACATAATATATGGGAAGAATTATTATGTCCCTGTTTTATAGTGTCTATGCAGCATCATAGGCTTGAAACAAATGAAAGTTATAAATGAATGCATTGATTATCTAATTAAGAGTGATGGAATGAAAACATAGATAACACAAATCAACAAGTAACACATAGATAACACGAATCAAGGTAGGCCGTCAAAATTAGATACTGTTACGGGAGAACTTAGCCACCATGCCCCACGTGACCGGCACGCGCGCCCAGGAAGACTACGGCTGCCCCTTGATCCAGCAATCCGACCTCGGGTCGGATATCTTCGGCTCCGCAGCCCGACCCCGAGTCGGCTGCCCCTTGATTTAGCAATCCGACCTCGGGTCGAATATCTTCGGCTCCGCAGCCCGACCCCGAGTCGGCTGCCCCTTGATCCAGCAATCCGACCTCGGGTCGGATATCTTCGGCTCCACAGTCCGACCCCGAGTCGGTTGCCCCTTGATCCAGCAATCCGACCTCGGGTCGGCAATCTCTTGACAACAACAGACTGTTCCCCTGAGGCACGCCGCGGCCCCCTGCTCCACTACTCCCTGCAACGGCCGAATCCGGCGCTGCCTCACGATCCCCTGTAACAGCCGTACAAAGCGGAGCTCCACTACGCCCTGCCATGGCCGTACCCAGCGCTGCCCCACGACGCCCTGTAACGGCCACGCCAGTGGCAACCCCATCGTGCCACACGATGACCAATCCCCAAAAAAACCCCCCAGCCTGATATATATGGGGCTGGGGGGGAAGGGGAAAGAGGAAGCAAGATTTTCCAGAGTATCATCTTACCTGCTACCTCTCCTTCTCCTTCTCCTTCGATCTCCCCTGACTTGATCGTCGGAGGGCCCCCACTACCCTGGAGGTGGTGCGAGGCTTGCTTGCAGGTTTCCCGGCGGAGGGCGGAGCGCAACCAAAGCAATTCAAAGGGAACCCCGTTCACACCGCTGTGCCAATCGTTCTCGGTTTGGACCCCCAGCAACAGTTGGCGCTAGAGGAAGGGCCCGGATCTCAGAGCGATCGTAATGGCACGGCGAGGTAGTCGTGGAGCTTCCAATGCTTCCGGTCGCGGGGCCTCTCGCGCCTCTGGCCGGGAGGCCGCTGCATCTCCAACACACTCTCAGCAACACTCCACCGCCCCACCGCCCATTCAGACGGTCGAAGCCGCCCAGTTCGACCAGCTAGCCCAGCAGGTTCGCACCCTCGCGGAGGCGGTGCAGAATCTGCAGGGTGCGATGTCCCGGGCGCCGCAGCGGGCTCAGGAGCCGCTGCTGCCTGAGCGTTCGCCTGTCCTCCTCAACCCGCGCTCCTTCCTCTCCCATGGGGAGGAGCGCCGGCGCGAGGAGGATTCTCGAGCACGCTCCATTCTGCCGGGACCTTCCCACCGGAGCTGCGCGGGGTACGAGAGGCGGGCCCGGGCGCGTTCCCAGACCCCCCAGTCCTCGAGGAACCCGCGCTCCAGTCGGTCCCCCTCTCGCCGCTCCTTGTCTCCCACCCACCGGTCGCGCTCCCTGGACCGGCGGGTGGACGATCTCCACCGACAACTCCAGGTCCTGAAGGGCCATTCCAAAGATTCCTTCACCGACTTAGAGATCTCCTCCCAGCCGGCGCTTGCCTCGAGGATCCTGCGGACCCCGAATCCGCCGGGGTTCAAAATGCCGGCGATCGAGCCCTATGACGGGGCGGCGGACCCGCGGGATCACGTCGAGAGTTTCAGGACCCTTATGCTCCTCCACGGAGCATCAGATCCCCTTCTCTGCAAGGCTTTTCCGGCAACCCTCCGTGGCCCGGCGAGGGCGTGGTTCGCCGGGCTGGAGGCTGACTCAATCCGGTCCTTCGACCAGTTCACCCGCCTCTTCATCACTCATTTCGCCGTCAGTAGTCGGCGGCGACTGGTCTCCGACTCCCTCTTTGATGTCCGGCAAAACGAGGGAGAAAGCCTGCGGAATTATCTTACCCGCTTCAACAGGGCTACGCTGGAGGTCCGGAACCTGAGTCAGGAGGTAGCTCTTTCAGCCCTGAAGCGTGGCTTCCGGAAGGGCAGACTCACCTTCTCCCTGGACAAACGCCTGCCGCGGAGCTTCCCAGAGCTGTTGTCCCGGGCGAACCAGTATGCGGACGCCGAGGAGGCGGCCGCCCACCGGAGCAAGGAGGCCGTCGAGATCCCTCCAAAGCTTGGGAAGAAAAGGCGGAAAGAGGTACGCCAGAGGAGGAGCCCGACGCCCCAGCGTCGGTGCAGAAGCCCGTCGCCGGCGAAGAACCACGGCGCCCCACGCCCTCGTTCTCCGCCCCGACGTTTCAACCGGTACACCCCTCTCCTGACTCCCCGGGCCCAGATCCTTATGGAGATCAAGGGGCGGGAGGACCTCCCGGCCCCGAGACAGATGCGGAGGATACCTGGGAAGAGGCCCTCCCGGGCGTACTGTGAGTACCACCGAGACCACGGCCACGACACAGAGGACTGCTTCCAGCTTCGGGACGAGATCGAGGCTCTCATCCGTCGGGGGCGTCTCGGTCGATATGTGAGCGACCGACGTCCCCCCGCAGACCCGCGTCCGGCCGACCCGGCTCCTCCGGAGCCTCGGGAGCAGAATCGACCCGTTGCGGGCGTGATCCACACTATCACTGGGGGCTGCCCCCGGCCCGTGAGGAATGCAGGGGGCTCGACGGAGGCGTCAGGGGCGGCCGTCGCAAAGAGGCAGAGGGTCGGCAATGTAATCACCTTTTGTGATGAGGATGTAAAGGGGGTTCAGACCCCCCACGATGACGCCATGGTGATCTCCCTCACTATGGCAAACTATGATGTGAGGCGTGTTCTTGTGGATAGTGGAAGCTCAGCTGATATCTTGTTTTACGAGGCCTTCCAAAAGATGGGCTTGTCCAGACAATTGTTGCACAAAATATCCACCCCCCTCATAGGATTCACCGGTGACGCTGTCCCGGCGGAAGGTGTCGTTGAGCTGCCTGTGACTGCGGGCGTCGCACCCGCAGAAGCCACGGTGCGACTCGGGTTCTTGGTCGTCCGTGTTCCCTCAGCCTACAACGCTATCCTCGGACGACCCGGGCTGAACGCCCTTCGCGCGGTGGTCTCCACGTACCACTTGCTCATGCGGTTCCCCACGGCGGTCGGGATCGGAGAGGTCCGAGGCGACCAACCGACCGCACGGCAATGTTTCCTAGCGACCCTCAAAGGGAAGAAGCCACGACCTCCTAAGCGTCGTTCTCCTTAATTGCATTCTTCATGCAGGACACTCCGGGCGGCGTGTATTCCACGGCCCACGTATCTCCGCACGCGCTCAGGCCGCATCCGCCTCGAAGAACGTGCGTATCGCGGCCGCTTAACTGGCACTCCTCGCAAGCAGCAACTGGTCGATCCGATTTCCCAGGTAACGCCTCAATTAGCATTTAATAGCCTTCTGGTGTTCCCCAGGCGACGCTTCGAGAGGAGGAGAAATACGATCGCAGCTGGCCACGGAGAAACCCCGTCGAGCGGCAAGTGATAGGCGCGCGACCAACGAGTGGAATTCCCCGAGGCTCGGCCCTCGGATGCCAGGCTAACCCGATGATCATCCGGGAACAGACTAGCCTGAAGCCCCGACCGGTCGCCTCGGCTTGCGCCAGCCTTGGCCGACCAACGAGCGGAATTCCCTGAGGCTCGGCCCTCGGATGCCAGGCTAACCCGATGATCATCCCGGGAACAGACTAGCTGATGCCGGACTAACTTTTAAATGGAGGCAGGGGGAAGAGGGGAAGAGAAGGAGGAAGAAGAAGAGAAGAAGAAGAAGGGAGGAGAAGAGAAGAAGAGGAGACGTGGGGAAAAGAGTTCTTTAATTCTGCATTAAAACCTTAATCTGCTTACAAGTTCCCTTTAAATAGGGCCCCATAAGAACAATTAAAATAAACCCCTTACATAAAATAATTCCCCACAAATAAGCCCTAAAATGAAAATAAGCCCAGAATAAAATAAACCACAAATAAATCCCTAAACACAAATAAACCCAGAAATAACAATAAGCAAATATGTAAATAAAATGGGGACCTAGCTGATGTCCCCATCAACTCCTCCCGGGTGAGAAAAACTCGACCCCGTCGAGTGTAAATCGGGGCGGCTGTCGTACTGCTCCAGAAGATCCGGGTCAAGGCGCTGCAACTCAGCTCGCGAAATCCACGACACATCTGATTCGGGTCGACCTTTCCACCGAACAAGGTAACGTTGGTAGCTTCCTCTCCTGGTAGATATAACCTGCTCATCTAATATATGTTCTATATGTTCTCTGCGTGCATGAAACTGTGGAAGTGGAGGCTCACTAGCAGGTGCTAGAGCAGGGTGATCAACAACAGTGGATGTATCCACAAAAGGGTCAGAAGGAATGAATGTTGATTTCTTGTATGGGACTAAATCTTCAATATTAAATGTCGCACTAATCCCATAGTCTTCAGGAAGATCTACAACATACGCATTCGAACTGATTTTCTTTAGAACTTTGAATGGTCCCGCACTACGAGATTGCAACTTTTTGAACGTCCCCGAAGGAAGTCGTTCAGGTCTAATTCTTACCATGACTGAATCACCTACATTTAATTCTTTATAACGGCGGTGCAAATCAGCAAAGGATTTATATTTTAAGTTATTAGAGTGAATAAGTTTGCTGATCTCCTGATGCAATGAATGCAGGTGTGAAGCAAATGATTGTGCAGACTCAGAGACTCTATGTTGATGAGACATGGGGATCAAGTCTATGGGTTGCCTAGGTTTATAACCATTCACCACTTCAAAAGGACTCATGCCTATGTTCCTATTGACCGAACTATTATATGCAAACTCAGCAGTTGGTAACACGAGATCCCAAGTCCTAGTATGCTCACCTACCAGACATCTGAGAAGACTCCCTAGACTTCGGTTGACAACTTCGGTCTGGCCATCAGTTTGGGGATGATAGGCAGAGGAAAATTTTAATTTGGTACCCATCATGTGCCAAAGAGTTTTCCAAAAATAGCTCATAAATTTAACATCCCTATCGGACACAATAGATTTAGGGAGACCATGGAGTCTAACGACTTCGTCAAAATAGAGTTTCGCAATCCTAGAAGCATCAGAAGTCTTAGAACATGGTAGAAAATGAGCCATTTTAGAGAACCGGTCCACTACTACAAAAATGGAATCATGTTTGGTCGAGGTACGTGGAAGCCCTAATACAAAATCCATGCTAACATCTTGCCACGGACAATCAGGAACTGGTAGTGGAGTGTAAAGCCCAGTGTTCTGTTTACGTTGTTTGGCTAATTGACATGTGCGGCACTGAGCGACGATCTTGGCCACGTCTCTCTTGAGACTCGGCCAGAAGAAACGTCTTTCCACCATCTCAATGGTTTTGTCTCTCCCGAAATGCCCGGACAGTCCTCCAGCGTGTACTTCCCATACTAGAAAATCTCTCAAAGAAGTTCGAGGAATACACAATCGGTTGGAGCGAAAGAGATAATCATCGTGTAAAAAGAAATCATCGTGCTCTCTCTCTACTCCATCTCGTAAGGTCAGGTATACATTACTAAAATCGGGACAGGTGGTATATTGTTCCCTGATCCTTTCAAAACCAATTACTTCAGTGCTCATCATGGATAGGAGGAAGATCCGTCGACTGAGCGCATCAGCAGCCTTATTCTCAACTCCAGCTTTATGTTTCAGCACAAAAGTATAGGCTTGTAGAAACTCAATCCATCGGCCATGTCGAAAGTTTAATTTCTTTTGAGAATTGAGATACTTTAAAGCCTCATGGTCTGAATACAGGACAAATTCTTGCAGTAGCAAATAGTGTCGCCAATGTCGCAAAGTTTGCACTACCGCATAGAATTCCTTATCATAGGTGGAATAACGCAACCTGCCGTCACTTAACTTTTCACTAAAGAACGCGACAGGGTGACCGTCTTGGCTTAACACACCACCTATGCCAACTCCAGAGGCATCACATGCGACCTCGAATACCTTAGTAAAATCAGGGAGGCGCAAGACAGGTGCTTCGGTCATCCTATGCTTAATATCTTTAAATGCTTGGGATGCCGACTTAGTCCAGATAAAGTCTCCTTTCTTCATGCAATCTGTGATGGGAGACATTATCGAACTAAAATTCCTAATGAAGCGACGATAGAAAGTAGCCAGACCATGAAAACTGCGTACTTCGGCTAAGGTCTTGGGCTCAGGCCAATCGACTATCGCGCTTACTTTTTCTGGATCAGCAGAGACACCCTTGGAAGATACTATGAACCCTAAGAAAGTGACGTGATCAGTCAGGAAGGCACACTTCTTAGGGTTTGCAAAGAAGCTTTCTCTCTGCAGGACTTCACAAACCTGCCTTAGGTGTGAAAGATGGAGCTCTTGAGTTTGACTATAAATGAGGATGTCATCAAAGTATACAACGACAAATTTGTTCAAGAAAGGTCGAAAAATCTGTGTCATCACCCTCATAAAAGTACTTGGAGCATTTGTTAATCCGAAAGGCATTACTAACCATTCGTAGAGTCCATCTTTGGTTTTGAATGCTGTTTTCCATTCATCCCCAGGACGAATCCGAATCTGGTGGTACCCACTCTTTAGGTCAATCTTGGAAAAAACGGTAGCACCAGACATGTAGTCTAAAAGGTCGTCCAGCCTAGGAATGGGAAAACGATACTTTACCGTGATTTTATTGATAGCACGGCTATCGACGCACATCCTCCAAGAGCCATCTTTCTTGGGAGTGAGGAGTGCAGGTACAGCACAGGGACTCAAACTCTCACGAATATACCCTCGAGTGACGAGTTCGTCAACTTGGCGTTTCAGTTCAGTGTGCTCGTTTGGATTGAGTCTATGGTGGGGAAGATTTGGCAGTGACGCTCCAGGAATGAGATCAATGACGTGCTGGATATCACGCATTGGAGGAAGTGCCTCTGGAAGATCAGTTGGAAAGACAGAGTGAAACTCCTCCAACAGAGGAACTACGGCGGCCGGGTGTTCGACATTTGACTCCACATTAATAACTCTAGCCACAAGGGCGAACACAGGTGAATGGCTCTCGATATCTTTCATTACCTCTTTCGAAGTAATGATGTGGAGTGACTCTTCCTTTTGTGGTGTAGCGCCCTTCTTCTCAGGTACGGGCTCTCTAGGAGGCAATGAATTCAATATAATTTTCCGACCCTGGAACATAAAACTACACGAATTTGACCGACCATGAAGTGTGGCGTTCCTATCGTATAACCAAGGTCTTCCTAAGATGACTTGACCTACGTCCATCGGAAGGCAGTCACACCAAATCTCGTCTTCATAAGATAGGAATTGAATCGGGACAAGGCATCTTTCTGAAACCGAAATGGACGTCTTATCTACCCAGGCTACTTTATATGGATTAGGATGAGGGGTAGATTTTAGGCCAAGGCAAGAAACAACTCCAGACGCAATGGCATTGATGCAACTCCCGCTATCAAATAAGATTTTGCATGTTTTACCATTGATCTTAATAAGTGTATAAAATAGGGAGGTTCTTCGCCAGTCTTGTTCGGTCTTTCTTTGGGCTAGTGTGCACCTCACCACATGGAGCCTATGGTTTTGGTCATTCCTATCAGTGGGCTCATTTTGGTGTTCAGTCTGAACAAATTCTAATCCGGTCTTGTCGTCTCCAAAGTCATCTACAAAATCCTCGATGTTTGGTTCATAGACTTCTTCGACACATTCAGTATCCTGGGTTCCTGCTTCCAGTTCAGTCATCAAATAGGTCTTGGCATTACATTGGGACGCAATATGGCCAAACTTCTGGCACCTGAAACACTGGGTTTGGTTTCTTAAGGGCGGGTTGGACCCTAATATGCCTTTTTCTTTATCAGTTGATGTACTTTGAGCAGGCACTGGAAACGTCCTAGTCGGTGTTTGGCTAGAACCGGGCTGGGAAGGATGGTTGGAGAGTGGTCTGGGTTGTGGGAGATGGCTTTGATTAGGTCGGGCTCCTGGGGGTAAGAACCGAGAGTCGGTACGTCTCACCACAGGGACTCGTAAAAAACTATCCACGTCTTGAGCCAATTGGTATGCCTGGCCAAGGGTAGTAATCTCTCGGAGGATCAATTCTTTCTGGATCTCCTCACGGAGTCCTGCTCGAAACCTAGAAAGAGTAATAGTCTCCTCTTCGATTACACCACACCTCATGTGAAACTCCTCAAATTGTGCAATGTAATCGGCAACAGTTGAAGTTCCTTGAGTTAGTTTCTGCCACCTATCCATAAGGCGTTGTCGGTAAGAGAATGGCAGATACTTCTCATTCAGTTTCTCTTTCATATCCTCCCACGTGGTGATGCGTGGAAGCCTCTGGGTCTCACGCCGATGTTCAACGTTATGCCAGTACCAGTGAGCTTGCCCAATAAGCTTCATTTTGGCAAACCGTACTTTCCTATCTTCAGTCATATCGTACCACTCAAAATAATTATCCATGGCTGCTCTCCAATCAAGGTACACGCTCGGCTCTAATTGACCAGCAAATGTGGGGGCTTCTACTCGCACGGTACGAAGTAGTCGCTCGTCAAGATCGCGCTGGTGATCAGGATGATGTTGGTTCCTAGGGGGATGGGGAAAAGCTGCAGGCGGTGTGGTCAAACCAAACTCGGGGTAAGCTGCGATTGGGGATGATGGTTCCGGAGTCCTAAGGTGTTGTATTTGAGCACGGATCTCACGTTTGAATTCGTCGTTATCAGCTCGTATTGCAGCTAATTGTTCCAGAATATCTTGTATGACTCTGGGGTCCATGGTGGATGAAGGGGTCTGAGAGTCAGTGAGGAGGTACTCTCTACCACTACGGGTGGGCATACAGGAGCTACCCTAACTGGTGATATGATATGCAATACTACGAATGAACCCTAATTGTCTAAATGTGATGCAGGACAACCTACTGATGCAACCCACTAATGCAACCTACTATGAATTCGGAAATCAGCAACTTTTTCACAAAAGTAACTTAAAATTAAATTTTACTAATTTGTACTTTGGTTATTTCAGAATTAAAGTAGAAAACTAGTCACTATAAGAAGTTAGGTTGCAAACACGTGTTACAGTCATTCAAAGTCCGAAAGTAATCTGATCTATGGATGTTGATGATGTCCTGACACTAAGGTGTGCTAATTTAATATTTAGATTTAATTGGTAGGTAGGACGGGTGTGGTGGAAAATGTTCTAGGTTTTTTTTTTTGCAGTTTGACAAGAAAATAAGTTTCAAAATAGGACTGTCATGCAAGAGAACTAGAACATATTTAGATAAGCAAGCCCAAAGGAGGAAGTACCAATTACCTGTGGTGAATGCAGTTGACCAGAATCGTCTGCTCGTGGAGTCTCGAACACGAAGTCAGTACTGGGCGAAGTTAGCTGGAACCGTAGACTCGGGGCTGCAGCACAAAAACCTTCTGAATTTCTGGGACGGGCTGAAGAAGATGCTGAATCGGGCCAGTAAAAGGATCTGCGGTCAATTGGGCTTGGACCGTGCTACAGTATAGCGCGCGGGCTGGGCTGGCGGCCTGCTGCAAGGAACTCGACCAGGCTGGTCGGGCTCGGATGTGGCCTGATGGGCAAGTGAAAACAGGGCCAGATTTGTTGGGCCCAACTGTGAATTTGGTGGTTGACAGTGGGTCTAATGAAGCCCACAATGAAGACCCGACTGAATGCAAGAAGGGGGAAGGGAGGTCGATGGTACTCAGCGATGGACGGAATCGGCCGACGGGAGAAGAGCTTGGCTGATGGGCGCTCGGACACGGAACCGGCGGCGGTCTTCCAGCGGCGGGTGCGGTGGTGGATGGTGGAAACTGCAGGCGGCGCGGCTCGGTGGGGAAGAGGAGAAGAAGGAAGAACAAGAGAAGGAGAAGGAAGAAGAGGTTGTAGAGACGCAGGAAGAATAGAGAAGGAGAGGAGAAGAAGAGAAGAAAGAACGTAGGGAAAAGAAATTCTTAATCATTCATTAAACCCTAATCATGAAAATAGTTCCCTATATATAGGGCCCAAATACACAACTTACATAAACCCCCCTTACACAGAAATAAATCCTAATGAACCCACAAATAACACAAATAAGCCCTAAAATGCAAATAAGCCCAGAAATAAAATAAACCACAAATAAACCCTAGAATGCAAATAAGCCCAAAAATAAAATAATAAAATAAATATGCAAATAAACGAGTCTGGCTCAATCCGGGGGCTCAGGATCATCTGGATGAAGGGCTCTGATACCAAGTTGATGCCGGACTAACTTTTAAATGGAGGCAGGGGGAAGAGGGGAAGAGAAGGAGGAAGAAGAAGAGAAGAAGAAGAAGGGAGGAGAAGAGAAGAAGAGGAGACGTGGGGAAAAGGCGGTGAAATGGTGGTAGACGCGGTGGTTTTGCGGCGTGCGAGCGGAGGGACAGCGGTGAAGCAAGGAGGGATAGGCGGCGGCGGTGGTGGCACTCAGGAGGTCGCGGAAGCGGCGGGGACGGCGACGGCGAGGCGGCGCGGGAGGGAGAAAACGGACTCGGGCGAAGGCGGATCTCGGCGGCGGCAAGAGGCGGCACGACCGGAGGCGGCGAAGGCGGAATGAGACCCGAACGGCTCGGACACAGGGGCGGCGCGGCTCGGTTGACAGAAGAGAAGACGCCGGCGGCAGAGAGGCACGGCAGGGGCGGCGGCAATGGCGTCGGCGGCGGAAACCCTAGGGTTTCTGTTCGACAGAAACAGAGGTAAGTTTTTTTTTTTTTTTTTTTTTTTTTTCTCTTTTTTGTTCTCTTTTTTTTTTTTTTTTTTTTTGAACCTTAACGGGTTCGGGTTATCGGTTTCGGGTTTCGAATGAAACCCGCTCCGATAACGATAAAACTCAGCACGTGCGGGTCACGTGCCAATTTTTTTTTTTTTTTTTAACTTACTGGTGGACCCGGGCTATCGGGTTTGCGGTAACGGGTTTAGAGTCGACCCGTTACCGTAACTTCTTCTTCAACCTCCCGATCGATTCGGGAGGGCGTTCCGGCCGCTTCGGCGGTGGTTGCGGAGCAGCCGAACGGCATGGTAGCGGCGGAGCTTGCGGCCGCAGCTTCGTGGTCGGAGGCGACAGGCGGCGGCCGGTCGTGGCAGGAGGACACAGCGACGTTTGCGGCCGGAACGGAGAGCGAGTCGGCGGTTGCAGGCGATGCGGCCGACGCAGTGGTGACTCCGGCTTCGAGGGACAACGCTGCAAGGAGGGCGGTGACGTTCTTCTTCTTTCCGGCGGCGGGAACCACTCGTGGCCCTTCAACGCGCTCCGGCGTTCGTGGTCGACGTACGGCGTAATATTCGTGCGCCCACAGGAAACTGGGAATCCGTCGGCGCTCGGCCATACACCGGTGGTGGCACGACAGTAAAGGCGCGGCAGAGGCGGTGGTGGCGTCGGTTGCAGGCTCCGGTGGAGGGCCAGAGGCGGCGCTGCAGAGAGAAGGACACAGTGGGACTGCTCTGTCAGGGGAAAGCTTCCTCTTTTCTTTTCTTTTTTTTTTTTTTTTTTTGCTCTGGTGAAAACACAGACCGAGAGAGAGGGGAATCGGATGTGGGTGGCTGTCGATCTGGGCCTTCACAGACTCGGCAGTGATCTCTTTTTTTTTTTTTTTTTTTGTGTGTGTGTGTGAAGCTGACAGAGGGAAGGAGAGGAACCGAGAGAAGCTCAGTGAATCAGGGTTGATCCCTTTGTCCCCTTTTTTGTGAAAACCGAAAGACGATTTTTTTTTTTTTTTTTTTAAACAGGCTGACAGAGGGAAGGCCCTGTTCTCCTTGAAGCACTGTGAGAACTAATGGGGAAGAAGGGCTGTTGTTGGATCGGGGCTTTGGCAGCAGGGGCAAAACCAGCCTTGCTCTGATACCAAGTTGATGCCGGACTAACTTTTAAATGGAGGCAGGGGGAAGAGGGGAAGAGAAGGAGGAAGAAGAAGAGAAGAAGAAGAAGGGAGGAGAAGAGAAGAAGAGGAGACGTGGGGAAAAGAGTTCTTTAATTCTGCATTAAAACCCTAATATGCTTACAAGTTCCCTTTAAATAGGGCCCCATAAGAACAATTAAAATAAACCCCTTACATAAAATAATTCCCCACAAATAAGCCCTAAAATGAAAATAAGCCCAGAATAAAATAAACCACAAATAAATCCCTAAACACAAATAAACCCAGAAATAACAATAAGCAAATATGTAAATAAAATGGGGACCTAGCTGATGTCCCCATCACTAGCCTGAAGCCCCGACCGGTCGCCTCGGCTTGCGCCAGCCTTGGCCGACCAACGAGCGGAATTCTCCGAGGCTCGGCCCTCGGATGCCAGGCTAATCCGATGATCATCCCGGGAGCAGACTAGCCTGAAGCCCCGACCGGTCGCCTCGGCTTGCGCCAGCCTTGGCCGACCAACGAGCGGAATTCCCCGAGGCTCAGCCCTCGGATGCCAGGCTAACCCGATGATCATCCCGGGAGCAGACTAGCCTGAAGCCCCGACCGGTCGCCTCGGCTTGCGCCAGCCTTGACCGACCAACGAGCGGAATTCCCCGAGGCTCGGCCCTCGGATGCCAGGCTAACCCGATGATCATCCCGGGAGCAGACTAGCCTGAAGCCCCGACCGGTCGCCTCGGCTTGCGCCAGCCTTGGCCGACCAACGAGCGGAATTCTCCGAGGCTCAGCCCTCGGATGCCAGGCTAACCCGATGATCATCCCGGGAGCAGACTAGCCTGAAGCCCCGACCGGTCGCCTCGGCTTGCGCCAGCCTTGGCCGACCAACGAGCGGAATTCCTCGAGGCTCGGCCCTCGGATGCCAGGCTAACCCGATGATCATCCCGGGAACAGACTAGCCTGAAGCCCCGACCGGTCGCCTCGGCTTGCGCCAGCCTTGGCCGACCAACGAGCGGAATTCTCCGAGGCTCGGCCCTCGGATGCCAGGCTAACCCGATGATCATCCCGGGAGCAGACTAGCCTGAAGCCCCGACCGGTCGCCTCGGCTTGCGCCAGCCTTGGCCGACCAACGAGCGGAATTCCCCGAGGCTCGGCCCTCGGATGCCAGGCTAACCCGATGATCATCCCGGGAGCAGACTAGCCTGAAGCCCCGACCGGTCGCCTCGGCTTGCGCCAGCCTTGGCCGACCAACGAGCGGAATTCCCCGAGGCTCAGCCCTCGGATGCCAGGCTAACCCGATGATCATCCCGGGAGCAGACTAGCCTGAAGCCCCGACCGGTCGCCTCGGCTTGCGCCAGCCTTGGCCGACCAACGAGCGAAATTCCCCGAGGCTCAGTCCTCGGATGCCAGGCTAACCCGATGATCATCCCGGGAGCAGACTAGCCTGAAGCCCCGACCGGTCGCCTCGGTTTGCGCCAGCCTTGGCCGACCAACGAGCGGAATTCCCCGAGGCTCGGCCCTCGGATGCCAGGCTAACCCGATGATCATCCCGGGAGCAGACTAGCCTGAAGCCCCGACCGGTCGCCTCGGCTTGCGCCAGCCTTGGCCGACCAACGAGCGGAATTCCCCGAGGCTCCGTCCTCGGATGCCAGGCTAACCCGATGATCATCCCGGGAGCAGACTAGCCTGAAGCCCCGACCGGTCGCCTCGGCTTGCGCCAGCCTTGGCCGACCAATGAGCGGAATTTCCTGAGGCCTAACCCTCGGATGCCTGGCCTAGCGCCGGAAGAATTTTCTGAGGCCTAACCCTCGGATGCCTGGCCTAGCGCCGGAAGAATTTCCTGAGGCCTAACCCTCGGATGCCTGGCCTAGCGCTGGAAGAATTTTCTGAGGCCTAACCCTCGGATGCCTGGCCTAGCGCCGGAAGAATTTTCTGAGGCCTAACCCTCGGATGCCTGGCCTAGTGCCGGAGGAACTTCAAGAGTCAGGAGCCGGCCCTCGGCAACCAACCCCCTCAAAACGGCGACGCCATCGGACTCCTCCCTTGACAACCTCGATAGGCCGATCGGGGACTTCATCGGCGTCTCCCTGGTTGTCCCGATTCTCCAAGAGGGATCTACGTCGATGAAAAAGAAACGCTCCTTCCAGCCATGAATGGAGGAAGGAGCCTCCTTGACGAGGCCGCACCCTCGCCGCGCCGCAAAGCACCACCACCCTCTGTCCCGGGGGTGGCCGTTCAGGCCGTAGCATTCCCAAAAGACATTCAGGGTGGCGGGAACCTCGTGCATGCGGCAGAGAACCTGGAAGGCCGTCAGGGTACGCCATGAGTTCGGCACCAGTTGCGTCGGCGCCACTCTTAAACCTCGAAGCACCTGCACGACTAAGTCCGAGGGGGGAAAGCGGAACCCAGCCCGAAGGATGTCCTCATTGATGGCGACCTTCCCTGGAGGAGGATGGGACATCCTCTCCTCAGGCCCCGGGAACGTAACGTTGCAGGCTTCGGGAAGGTGGTACCGGGCCACGAACCTATCTAGGTCTTCGGGGACCAGCTCCGACTGAATGCGGTCCGCTCTTACTTCGTCCATCCCTAACGGCCAGAGAATCTACGGTCAGGACGGGGTCAAGAGGGGAGAAGGGACCGGAACGACTGGGGTACACTAATACGAAAGGAGAACGTACGGAGAGCCCTAAATTGAAGAATGGGGCAACTCACCGGAAGGGAAGGAAGAACGGCTCCGAGAGCGTCAAAAGGGGAGCGAACGAACAGTCCGACAGCAACGGCAGCAGCACAAGGGAGAAACTCGAGGATGCCTGTGGAGAGAAAGGCGGACGGGGAGGGCCCCCGGTTAAATAGGCGGAAAGGCGGGTGACGCCTCGGTGACGCCAGAGGACGCCTGGCTGCCGAAGGATCGTTCGCGCCCAGAGGCGAATCGACGCCATTAAGGAAGGATGTCCACCGAAATCCGCAGACTGCCAGATCAGCGACAACCGCCATACGCCATAAAGAAGGCGGGGAGCTCGGAGCGCGCGCGCCTTTCCGAGGGATGGCGGCAATCTCGAAGCGTCACTCCCTTCACCCGTTCCCCTCCTGGTTCCAGGCTCGGAAGTGGGGGGCTACTGTTACGGGGGAACTTAGCCACCATGCCCCACGTGACCGGCACGCGCGCCCAGGAAGACTACGGCTGCCCCTTGATCCAGCAATCCGACCTCGGGTCGGATATCTTCGGCTCCGCAGCCCGACCCCGAGTCGGCTGCCCCTTGATCCAACAATCCGACCTCGGGTTGGATATCTTCGGCTCCGCAGCCCGACCCCGAGTCGGCTGCCCCTTGATCCAGCAATCCGACCTCGGGTCGGATATCTTCGGCTCCGCAGTCCGACCCCGAGTCGGTTGCCCCTTGATCCAGCAATCCGACCTCGGGTCGGCAATCTCTTGACAACAACAGACTGTTCCCCTGAGGCATGCCGCGGCCCCCTGCTCCACTACTCCCTGCAACGGCCGAATCCGGCGCTGCCCCACGATTCCCTGTAACAGCCGTACAAAGCGGAGCTCCACTACGCCCTGCCATGGCCGTACCCAGCGCTGCCCCACGACGCCCTGTAACGGCCACGCCAGTGGCAACCCCATCGTGCCACACGATGACCAATCTCCAGAAAAACCCCCCAGCCTGATATATATGGGGCTGGGGGGGAAGGGGAAAGAGGAAGCAAGATTTTCCAGAGTATCATCTTACCTGCTACCTCTCCTTCTCCTTCTCCTTCGATCTCCCCTGACTTGATCGTCGGAGGGCCCCCACTACCCTGGAGGTGGTGCGAGGCTTGCTTGCAGGTTTCCCGGCGGAGGGCGGAGCGCGACCAAAGCAATTCAAAGGGAACCCCGTTCACACCGCTGTGCCAATCGTTCTCGGTTTGGACCCCCAGCAACAGATACAATAGAGACAATTATCATAAGAGATACATCAATGTAGATAACATTGATATATCTCAGAGCTAATCACAGCTGATATGGCAGATCGACCAATTAGAGCTAATCACAAAGCTTTCAATTAACCAGTCAAAGCCAGCCACATCGTCAGTCCAGAGGCGTGTGGAGAAGCCTTCAAATTTCAAATTCGTTTTTCAGCTGGCGACCCCTCGATCACGATCGCGAGCGATTGTTTTAATCGCATAGACGACATACGTAGAGCGTGATGCTCGACAGTCTGTGCGTGACCTTTGGGATGCGTGATGGGCTACCAAATATGACTGATTTGCATACCCAAATCTCTCGGCGACGGGCACTAACTCTCGCCTATACAAACCAATCTCAAAGGCCCCTTTAGGTAAGTGCTCTTAAGTACTCTTACATCCCTTGTGCTATTGCTCTGCTGCTCTCACAACACCACTATTCCCTGAGAGACTGTTTAACTTAGGCACTGGAGGATCTCCTGCCGAGCACTCTCCGATAAAAGGACTTCTTTGTCTTTGCTATTTTAGGTCGGATCCGATGTGGGAGCAAAGGTCCATGCATGATATCCTTTTTCTAGCACCACCTTGGGGGCAACTGTCATTGGAGCCCTCTCAACCCAAACACTTTGACCACCACATCGCCACCTCAGAGGCATATCGTGATATTCGACCAACCTCTACGGTCTGAACAGTCAATCATTCGAGCCCTCTGGCAACTCAGCCAGCTCAGTGTGTTGGTTGAATCAATTCCTAGTGGCAACATATTGGTGCTAGAGGAAAAATCTTGTTCCCACTATCGGAGGTTCTATCAGATGATAGACGACTTACAGTCATGAAGAGCACAGATAGCACCTCGACTGCCCAGCCAAATATGCCAGTAGAATTCGATGATGCTCTATAGAGCCATCAAAGGGCTCCACCTCTACTGGAGCCGCAGCAGGCACTAGCAGTTACTATCGAAAGTTTCAACTACTTGTACAGCGGATTCAGTTGCTGACTATAGTCATCCAGAATCTACAGTAGATGAGCACCAACCTACACCAACAGTAACAACAATAGCCAGCTCACGAGCCATGCAACCATGGAGTTTCGGCGCAGCTGAGCCACCACTCACCTCCTCGTAGTCCAAGGTGGACTCAACAAAGTCATCACTCTCATCCTTGGAGCCCAAGAAGCACCCCTTGTAGCCACCATTCTCATCTGCAAGGCTCTAGAAGAGACCGAAAGCGTCGATCCCTGAGCTTACCATCTTGAAAGGGATCAATGTCTAGTCACTCCTTGCCCTACTAATCTGAGAGGGCCTCCAAGAGGGAGGCCGACCTTGACTGCAAACTTGAGGAGATGGACCTCCGCCTCGAAGCTTAGGAGTTAGGTGGAGCTCACCACCATGCCCTCATTCTTGACGAAGATCATGGAGGAACCTGTTCCTCCCAGGTTCAAGATGCCATAGCTCGAGATGTGCGACAAGACTACTAGCCCCTTGGACTATTTGGAAGGCTTCAAAGCTCTCTTGATACTCCAGGGGGCTACTGACTCCATACTGTGCAAAGCCTTCCCGGCCACACTTCAGTCGAACTCTATCCATTCTTTTGAGTAGTTCGGCTGGATATTCGTTGCCCATTTCATGACAACCAAAGGTAGGGAAAGGGTTTTGACACCCTTTTCTCCATCAAGTAGAGAGATAATGAGTCCCTGCAGGATATGTCTACAACTTTAATGCGACCAGCTTGAAGATCTGCGACTAGAACCATTCGGTCGCCATATCCGCTATGAGGAGAAAACTAAAGATGTCTTAGTTTCTTCTCCCAGGAGAAGAGGTTCTCGAGAGAAGAGGTTGCCGTATCTTGCCAAGTTGTTGGACCGAGCTGATAAATACATCAATGTGGAGGCAGCCATAGTAGCTTGGTGGGGTTCGGCTGGGTAGATTTGGCAAGAAGAAAAAAAGTAAGCAAGCTCAGGAGGACCTAGAAGACCCCAACAAAAAGACAAAGAGGAATGAGGAGGAGTTCTTGCTGGCTGAGGAGTTATTCTCAGATGTTTGAGCGGTACACGCTTCTCAATATCCCTCAAGGATAGATCTTCATCGAGATTTTGAACCGGAGTGACGTAAAATTACACTAGAAGATGAAGCCATCCACGTGCAAGGACATGACTAAATTTTGCAAGTTCCATTGAGATTACGGATATGACATCGAGGACTGTATCCAGCTAAAAAATGAAATTAAGGCCCTTATCTAGTGGGGTTATCTTGGTGCATACATCAAGGCTCTCATCTAGATAGGCTACCACGATGCATATGTAAATAACTCGCGAGACCGAGCCAACACCAATTGAAAATAGCCTACTCTCTCAAGCTACAGATTGACAACCAGCTGACCATGGGGGTTATCAACACCATCTTGGGTGAACTGATAACTGGCAGCATGAGCTCATTCGCATGAAGAACCTATGCCCGGGCAGCCCAGACTGGGAGCCCGACGCTAAACATGTAGAGGACAAACGAGGTTATCTCCTATCACTAATTTTGATCCTAAGGCCCGCCTCCTTTGCCCGGATTTCGACCACCATTAGCTCCGCCTCCATCTCCATCACCCTTTGGCGGATGATTGTTGCCTTTTCCGCAGCCAACTTGCAGTGTAGAAGCTCAAGCTCACCTTCGACTTCCGCCAAGCTCTCCATGGCTCTTGGGCAGCCAATTTAAAAGTCTCGAGGTGATTTAGTAGCCGATGTGGCAGACTGACTAATCAGAGCTCGCCACGAAGCTTCCAATCAACCAGTCAGAGCCCACCACGTGGTTCAGATGTGCATGGAGAGTCCTTTGAATTTTAATTCTCTTTCAAGCCGAAGATACCTCGGCCATAATCGTGAGCAGTTTTCTTAACCGCATAGATGAGATATATGGAGCATGATGCACAAGCAAAACGCTAACCTATGAGATGTGTAATGGGCTACTAAAGACGGCCGATTTGCACACCTAAATCCTTTGGCGATGGTCATTGACCTTCGCATATACAAACCAATCCTAAAGGACCCTCCAGATAAGTACTCTCGAGCCCTCTGACATCCTTAAACTATCGCTTTACCTTTCTCACAACACCTTTATTGTTCTCTAAGAGTCGGTCTGACTTAGGCAACGGAGAGTTCTCTGGCGAACATTCTTTAACAAGAGGACTTCTTCGTCTTGGTCATTTCAAGTTAGATCCGGCATCAAAGTGAAAGTCATGGTCTCCTCTTCCTAGCACCATATCAGGAGCGATTGCATTGGAACTATTACGACCTGAGCACTCTGACCATCATCTTGCCACCTCAGAGGCACATTGTGATCTCCGACCGCCTCTATAGTTTGAACAGCCAATCATCTGAGCCCTCTAGCAACTCATCTAGCTCGACACCTTGGTCGAATCAATTTCCATCGGCATCAAACACAAATCAAGATAAGCTGTGGTTGAGCATTTTTATGTTGAGAGACAATTAGGAGTAGAATCCTCATTTTCGATAATACATTTGTTACAAATTAAGTTAATATATAATGAAAAAAAAGTCATGTGGTAGCAACTATAAAATCTTATAGTCATAATAGAGGCAACCTTTCAGTCATCCTAAGCAATGGTTAGTAGAAAAGGGGTTATAAGCTAAACCCAAACATAAGGCTGATGATTCTAGCTATTTCATGTATAATCATAATCGACTTCCTTAGCTATAACATGTGAAAATTAGATCCTTTTTTTAATGATCTTTGAAGGCCTAAAAGAAAAAACCTATTACAATTGACCACTCTTATCATCTTGCTTCTTGAATATCTATCCTTATCAAGACATTTGCTAGTCCGAAAGCTTGCAGAAAACCTCACATATTTATAAATTAGAACTTATTAGTTGAATTATTTTGTTAATGCTAGCAAGGACATAATTCATATGTGAAAATCAACTAATGAATTGATTCTTTTTTTTCCTCCCAATTTTAATGGTCTTCTTGTTTAGTATTTGAGGTTGCATCTATGCATGTCAACTAATTGAAGTTCCTTCTCTAAACCTTAATTTTTCTTTTTTTCCCCCTCATCTTGAGAAATGTGGTGGGATTGCCGCCATCTAGGATTTAACCTTGAAGTTCCTTTTTTTTTTAATACTCGCTACTAGGCGACATTCATCGGCTGTTGAGAAAATATGGTGCCTTCCAAGTTGTGTATGTGTATCGAGAGACGACTAGAGTAGCTGATTAGGTCGCCTCCTCTGCTACTCATCGTTTTAGGAAAATCCGCTGGACTCGGCTTGCATCTATTCCTCCACCGTTGTGCCATCTTCTTCGCTTGACTCTGATGGCAGTGCTCACATGAGATTAGCATGAGCAGCCAATGTACAAAAGAAGAAAAAGAAGAAGAGGGTTCCCAACCAGGTGACTCAAGTCATAGTGGTAACATAAATTAATTTATAGTATATCATTATCAACTTAGGTTTTAGCCCCCCTTTATTAAAATTTTGATTTTTTTTTCCTCCTTTAAGAAAAAGGTAATGTCTGCTCCTTATGTGTTATTAAAGGAGACCGTAACGTACCATTCATATAGCCTCTTCACCTAGGCCACATATCTAAATTGTTGACATATTCCTGCACTTAGTTATCATGCACTTGAAAAGATAGGCATTATTGTTGGCCCATATCAAGTTTGTCATCCAGACAAGCCAATTAAGAACAAGGAACCTAATCATGAAGGTTATGCAATTGAAGTGCTTACATTAATAAGAAAAGCTGACCCATCCCTTTTTTCCATTAGTTATATGGTCATGATTAGCCTTCAAGGAACGGGAAATTAAAACCCTCGATCCCTTAGCATCCACAGGATAAACGACATGACACTCTGAATGCTGGACAATGATTTTTTTACTTTTATTTTTCTTTCTTTTCCTTTTTTTTTCCTTTGCTAAGACCTTATCTATAGATAATGGTTCACGGTCTACAGAAGTTAGGTCCGGGGCATGTGAAAAATCCTACTTTATTTCCCATGACCTGCGTTAGTCCAATCCAATTCCAAAAGAGTGCATGCGGAATCCAATTTTTTGGTATATAGCAGTGTCCTACGTCGGCAAGCAAAGACCAAGATGGCTCCTAGAGCTTCGGCTAGCTGTCAATGATGGATGGAGTCAATTATTCTACGTTCTTTTCAGATCTCAAATAAGATCTCTTTGCAAGAAAATCCATCTTCAAAACATATTCTTGGTTGCCTCGGAGACCAGCAGACGTGACATTAAATCGTCACAATTGTAGACCAACGATTGCTTTGACCTGCCAATCAAAACAATTTGATTGATGCAAGTTATGCTCTGGATTTTTCATGCGCAAGAAAGTTATATAAAATCAGTCAGAATACCATGTCTTTTTTTTTTTTTTATATTAGCAAAGTATGTTGCTCTCTCAACTAACCAACTCTCAATTCCATAATTCTCTTATAACAAATGCAAGACTACTTCAGCTTAATTTGGTTCTTGCTATTACGATAATCAAGAGTTTTGACAGATTTAAAAAAGAAAAAAAATAGTGTTTGGACCAACATGATAGCCAATATTGGCAACTTAAACACCCAAACTGAGATAAGAGTATAAATTTGTATGATTTGTACTGCAGTGTGCTATGTAGCACTACTCGATGGCCGCTACTAGAAGATATATGACTATCAAAGAAGATGGTCTTATGTATCATACAGGGTTTGCCTTATTTGATGGCTGTTCATCTTTTAACGACGGCCATTGAGTAGCATGCAATATTTTAGGGTGCAGGTTGTTGAGATTAAGGTCCATCTTCTGGCATGGTTCCATCCTTTCTGTCCTCCAATGCACTTTCACTCTACAACAATGGCCCAGATATTAATTAGTTATTTGTTTCTATTTGTTGGGCCCAACCAGATCTTAGTTGGTTTCCTCTAGCTTAGCAACAGTCACGGGCAGCGAAGGCGCTCATTTCCCAACCAACCACCACATACATTACTGTGGGGAGCTATGTTGCCAATTTATCTCTGACAAAGGGCATTGAGGGCCAATAGGAGTTTGGCCAGATTGGCACTGTTTCACTCTGCTCTTTTCCTAAGAAGATGTTCTAAGTTCGACTTTAAAAAAAGAAAAAAAAAGGTCCTCACATAGTTGTTCTTAAAAATTGTATAAAAAGAAAAGAAATGCTACGATGCTTTTTTAAAAAAAAACATAGGAATGTCTATCATTTTGGGCAACACAATGATCAAGATATTGAAATATTAAACAGTAGAGTAATTCGTGAAAATTAAGTGTCACTCTATGCTTTGATTTCTTAAGCCCGCAGGCCATAATATATACCGAAAAAGTGAATTAAAAATGTCAAGTAATATATATATATATATATATACCTGTATTGCTAAAGATAATATATTTGCAAGTTTTCGGTTATTTGAGCTGAGGAAACAAGATTTTATTTTTTAAATTCTTATTATATTAGTGCATGCTTCAGTGATAAAATATTGAAATCTCCATCGAAAGAAAAACAATAACTGCAGTCTATCTTGTAGAGATGGGGAGAAATTGGATTCTAATAGTTTGCGTACTATCAAATACAATGTTATCATCCATAGTATGAATTAAAGCAAAGAAAATGGAATAAAATTCTATAATTTTCACTATTTCACAGTATCAAAGCGATTGATTCCATCCATAGAGCAGATGTTCCATGTGTATCTTTCTGCCATCCGTAGCCATATCATGTTTCCTACATGGTTCTATGTTCCTTCTTTTCTTTTCTTTGTGTGGTTCAGACCCACTACATATTTGTAAATACTATATTCATATGGCAGCGTTAATAAAGGCTAAAACCCAGAAAACAAAACACATGAAATCATTTTACTTTTCACTATATTTGAATAAATACAAATCTCAAACCAGCAAAATTAAACCCAATCATGTTGCAAATTAAAGATGCTTATTGATGCAGGACAACCGCTGAGAGAAGAGAAAAGGAGGAAAAAAAAAGAGAAGAGAAGGGAAAAGAAAGAAAAAAGAAAAGAAGGTTATTTTATTCAATCATTTAATAACCTTAAATAAGCGCATCGACCCATATATATAGGATCACAAAATAACAAAAAGACTTCTAAAAAAAAATAATTACATAAAAGTTCTAAAATGACAATATACAAATAAGCCTCATCAACATAAAATAAAACAAAATAAAATAAATCAATTCAGCCATAACGAAAGTGGCTGGACCATCCTAAACAAGCGCAGGAAGAAAAGGAGGAAGAAAAGGAAAAAAGAAGAAGAGAAAAGAAGGTTGTTTCATTCAATCATTCAATAACCCTAAACAAACGCATGGACCCATATATATATATATAGGATCATAAAATAACAAAAAGACCCCTACCAAAAAAATAATTCCATAAAAATCCTAAAATGACAATATGCAAATAAGTCCCATCAATATAAAATAAAATAAATAAAATAAATTAATCTAGTCACAACGAAAGTGGCTGAACCATCCTCCTGCGACGCCCGTGGCCCCGTATAACAGGCGGTCCGGTACTGGTGTCCGCACACTTATTTGAGCACAATTGTTTAAAACAGTCCAAACCTTCCAAATTTGTATGGATCGCTCAGCTAGATTAATTTAGGCTCGTTAGGCTGAGAATCCACGAGGACTTGATGACATCAAGCAAGTGCATGACACAAATGGATGATAATTTAAGAATCTCCACCAAAAGCTAGACTGTTTGTGGGTCTCTAGTCAACATTATCTACTGTAGAATGAAAGGCTACGTCGCAGCGTCACATGGTGATGCAAGGGCTCGCCTTCTAGCAACTACAACTAGCGATTCTTTTTGCCGTAGCTGTAGCAATCAAAGACACATCTCTTAACACTAAACTCCCTTTAATAACTTGACCTATGGGCTCATGAAAGGGACCACGGTTGTCCCAAGACAAAGGACATCCCTCCGTAGTGAGAAAAACTTGTAGGGCAGGTGAAAACCAAAAGGGTCCCACTCCTTCCCGGCTGCCCCTTTTTTTATTGACTCCAAGTCTACGTTTCACTCAAAAAAAAGAGAAAAAATCCAAGTCCACACTGTGGCACAAGGAGCAAGGTCGCACGTGAAAGTCCTCAGAAGCGCGGATCCCGCACTCGCGACCCAAGAACAGGTCAAAAAGTTAGTACCACTTTTTACCTTTGCCACGGCCTTTCCTTTCAGCTTCCTTTCTCCCCCACTTCGACGTTGGCCAACGCAAGGTCCCTTGTTTCTTTCCTTTCTCTCTCTCTTTATCTTAATGGAAGAAGGTATATATCTGTTCGATTCACGTGGTAGAAGTTCTTACTGCACACGATTTGCATTTTATCTGTGATGATGATGACGGCCACCCATGCAAATGAAAGAAAAAGAAATGATGAACAAGTTTATGTTGTATATTTTTCTTGTTCAAGGAGTAATGGATATAATATTAGTGTTTGGTTTGTCTATTGATACATGCAATCTGCATGATAGATTTTGTAAGATGATATTTTAATGAATTTAAGGTATGATAGAATCGTTCTATAAAATATGTGGTACGGTAGTTTTTGACCGAAATATTGAAGCAGGTGAACAATAAGGATTGAAATTTTCTCTGTTCTCCGGCTTAGGTCATTAGTTTTACTAGGCCTAGGTTTCGTGGTTTCCGCGAAGGTTCTCTTTTTCTCTCTTTCTGGATTTTCTTGGCCATGTATTGAATAATAACCCTCCTTATGACGAGGGCAGAAGAGTTGCTTGCATGCACCTAAAAGATTTATTCTGAAAACAAAATGACTTCAATCTAAAGACGGAAAATATCCGCCTATGCTGCAAGCTGACATGCTCTTCCTTGGCCTTGCATGCTAATTGGAAACATTTTAGAGCACACTTGACCAAGCTCTTGGTGCGTAAGACACGGAAACATCACAACATCATAGTTTACAATTACACGTGGTTGGAAGGCTTCATCATCAACTCCACTAGCATTCAAAGAATTTGCAATGGGCGTCCAAGAACAAGTCAGAGAAAGGCACAAATACAATGTTTCTTACATTGTTGGCAATGGTTGGATCAAGTAATCAGTGTGCTGAGGCCTGGAATGGTAATTGGAGAGAAAGGTAGGGTGCAGCTCACTGTATGGGACTCGTCAGCACATTGGATGAGGACACCTGGTGTGGTCCAATGGAAGTTCACAGTAGATGGTGAGCATTTATTGGGTGTGAGAGGACCCACTCCAATGAGTGATTGCCTTTAGGCCAAAAGGCATTTGGCCATTTCCATGGATTGGGGGTACATGGGATGGGTGGGAGTCCCTCCTGATTGTCTCCTGATTAGGTGAATAGGTGTGATAATGGGGAAGTTTGGCGACTTTTTACCTCTGCTGGTGCTTTGGCTCATGTTATGGAAACAAGGAAACAGGATAACATCCCTTTTCTATGATCCTACCCTGTGACAACGAGACCTTGAGAAAATACATGCACCTTACCACATTATTTACACCATATCCTGACATCCGAGAATAATTGTACACATAGAGTGCCACGATGAAATAAAACAAAAAAGAAAATCTGAAATGGAGAAGGGTCTTGAATCAAGCACCTAGGCCAAGTACCTAAAGAATGAAGCTTTGTTATGATTCAGTCTTGCCTGAGGTGCATGCTGAGTAACAAAAAAATGGCTAAATGAATATGCAATCTTATAGACTAAGTAAGAAGATCACCGACTTGAATAGACCGAATAGCCGTCATAGAGGCTGATTGAAAACTAGTGTCGAGTTAGACTGATTGTGAATGGTGAACTATGGGTCTCTTCGTAGGCCTAATTGAAGGGATTTTGATATAGTATAAGATAGGGCAGTAAGATAGAACAGTGATGCCAATTATTGAAACTATAAAGGAAGGCGGTGTGCAAACGTGGGCAAGTATCAACATTAGACGTGCAAGGTTACTAGGGTAAGTAATTGCTAGGGATGCGTGCATGGTGGAGGATTCAGTGGCCAACACATTATTGAGTAAGTGCATTCTATTAAGCTGTATGGGGCAATAAAACTTACATAAAGACGAAGTTATTAATGTCTTGATCTTCAGAACTAATTTGACTGCAATCATGAAAAGAAAATTTGGATGTACTCCTCGCCGACTATAAGTAGCATCTTGATTTTTCAAACTTAACTTCGAGTATTTCCGATGGGAAGGACCTCACAAGTACTCTTGGATGAGTTGGGACAAAATCCGTAGGGTGTCCTTTTATAACATGCCTCGCCCATTAAAGGTAGCATTAGAGTCGGTAACAGAGACTGAGATGGACGTTATCTCTACTATGGTTATATAGAGTTTAACTTTATTGCAACCACCACAAAATATATCTCATCACTGTATTGGAGGCTTATCTTGAATCAAAGTCTAGATCAAATTAAAACAACTAAACCAATCCCGATGTGTGTTAGTATGGGCTGTATCCGGATAGGCCCAATCAGATAAATTCTGAAATTCTCCTACTTGGCCCAATCTAACACAGTCACCTTCATTTTCATTATTTAAAACATTTTAAAAAAAACCTTTAACAAAACTTTTGTTAATTGTAATTTGACATGGATCCATATTTAAAAACTTAAATCCTCCGTAAATTATAGTGATGTAGCGCAAGTGCCGGGGAAGAGGAGAAAAAGGAAGAACAAGGGAGGGAGAAGGAAGAAGAGATTAATAAAGACGCAGGAAGAAAAGAAGGGGAGGAGGAAGAAGAAGAAGAACAAGAAGGAGGCTAGGGTTTTTTCATTCAATCATCAGTTCCTCATACATGAGAGGGGTGGTCTTTATATAGACCTTACATATTGACCCAATTACATAAACCCAATTGACTAGTCTAATAACAAAATAACGAACCAAATTGACTTGACTAAAACAAAAACAAATAATGCAATAAAAGAAAATGACTCGGACTCAAATGGATCCAATCCGGGTCTGACTCAATCCGGGGGCTCAAGATCATCTGGACGAAGGACTCTAATGTCCCCATCAACTCCTTCCGGATGAGAAAAACTCGACCCCGTCGAGTACAGGTTTGGCCGGCTGTCGTACTGCTCCAGAAGATCGGGGTCAAGGCGCTCTCGTGAGGACGCGATGATCTCTGATGGCGAGTCAATGGCGCTGCGAGGTGGGGCAGCAGTTGAAGCAGACACGGCGACGGGCAGAAGGGGAAATCTTTCGGCGGGGCCCTTCCTTTGTTCTCAGTGACTGTGGAGTGATTGATTATAATCCTATTTGATTTTGATGAGCTCAAAGCAATTGAGTATATCTGATGTTATACTAATGAATTCAATCTAGTGTTTCAGCCAAATATTTGTGAATTTATGCTTCAGTGTCTCTAGCTTTGGTTCAATACATTTTGGCTAAGTTTGGAACTCAGTTTGAACCAAAGTCTGAAGCTCGAGTCGACTCCGGAAGATTACGAGTCGACTCCAAGTGTTTCAGAAGTTCTGGCACATGCTCGAGTCGACTCCGGTACACTACGAGTCGACTCCGACTGAGAACTGACAGAAAGACAGAAAGTTGATTTTCAGACCCTGTCAGCAAGTCGACTCCAGAAGGGTTCGAGTCGACTCCCGACGTTTCCGAGTCGACTCCCGACGTTTCCGAGTCGACTCCAAAGGGTAACAGAAGAAAGATAGAACAATATATTTCAGACCCTGCAACCGAGTCGACTCCAGAAGGTTACGAGTCGACTCCGAAGGTTGGCGAGTCGACTCCTAGTTAAGTACGAGTCGACTCTCAGAGGAAAGCAAGACTAGAAGGCAGAGAACCAACTTCGGACTCTGAGAGCCGAGTCGACTCCAACAAGGTGCGAGTCAACTCCGAGGCAGTTCAAACCAAAACACAGAGAATCAGTTTTCGGATCCTGAGAGCCGAGTCGACTCCAACAAAGTGCGAGTCGACTCCGAGGCAGTTGAAACCAAAACACAGAGAAACAGTTTTCGGACTCTGAGAGCCGAGTCGACTCCAAGATGAGCCGAGTCGACTCGAGAAAGAAATATAGAAAAACAGATCTCTGGAACCCTAAGAACGAGTCGTCTCTAGAGGGCCGAGTCATCTCCGGACATTGGCGAGTCGACTCCAGGGTTGGCCGAGTCGACTCCAGAACGGAAAAATACTTCAATTCAAATCCTGAACAGTGGGGCGAGTCGTCTCCAGTAAAGCGTGAGTCGACTCCAGCAACAGTCGAGTCGACTCCAGATCGAGCGAGTCGACTCCGATTCCAACGGATACACTGTCAGAAGTTGCAGATTGTGCAGAACAGCCATAAAAAGGTGCCTAACGGCTAGTTTTGAAAGTGGACTGCTTAAATAGCCAGAGTGAACAGTAATAGACACCAAGAGAGCTATTACATTCAAACAAAAAGGGATTTCCACCTACCAAAGGCTCTCAAGAGTAAATACAAGAGAAAGAAGGAAGAAGCGCATTGAACTTTATCCAACAAAGGTTTCCTTCGCATTCAAGGCTCTCCTTTGACATCAGATCTTCAGTACATTCAAAGAGGAGACTCAGAGTTCGAGAAGCCCCTACTTCCTCTTTCAAAATCTGTTTGAGGGCTTCTAACTCTACATTATTTATATTGTTCATATTTGCTTTTTAAGAAGCTTTCCCTGTACTCTTTAAAAAACTATTTTCTTGTTACTTGATTCAATCAGGAGATTGAATCAAGGTTGTTGAGGTTTGTTGGTGAGCCAAAGTTAAAACCAACGGTGTAAGGGTTCGATTGTGATCCCGAAAAAACAATCGGGTGGTTCTAGTCGGTGAGCTTGTGAAAACCGACTGAGTTCGTTATGATCTCGTGAAAACAACAAGTTGGGTTGTGAACTTGTAAAATAACCGGCTGTAATCCGTGGGATTATAGTGAACTCCCAAGTGAAGCTTGGGGAGTGGACGTAGGAGCAAGGGTTAGCTCCGAACCACTATAAAATCTCTTGTGTTTGTGATTGTTTCATTGTCTCTTCCATTCCCTTCATTCACTGCATATAGTAAACTAATTAATCCACTTGCAATAAGGTTTAATTAGTTACTCATTAAGTTTTTATTTGCAATAATTACTTAAAACCCAATTCACCCTCCTTCTTGGGTTGTTTTTTTTGGGCAACAAGTGGTATCAGAGCCGGAACTCTTCTATCAAAAGAGTAAAAGATCAAAATGACAACCCCATTTGGATCTTCTCATATTGAGGGGCAATCCACCCATAGACCTCCATTCTTCAATGGAACCGACTACTCCTATTGAAAGGCTAGGATGAGGATATTTATCCAAGCTCAAGACTATGAGATTTGGAGCACCATAGTTAATAGACCTTACATCCCATCAATTTTTGTAGAGGGTGTTACTATACCCAAACTTGAAAATGATTGGGATGACAATGATATTAGGAAGGCACAACTAAATACCAAAGCAATGAATGTGCTTTATTGTGCCTTAGACCGTAATGAATTCAATAGAGTCTCTACTTGCAATTCTGCAAAAGAGATATGGGATAGACTTGAAGTGACCACGAGGGCACGAATCAAGTAAAAGAATCTAAAATAAACATACTAGTTCATAAATATGAACTATTTAAGATGGAATCTAATGAAACTATTACTTGCATGTTTACTAGATTTACTGATATTGTCAATGGCCTAAAAAGCTTTGGCAAAAATTATACTAACAGTGACCTTGTCAGGAAAATTCTTCGATGTTTGCCAAGGTCATGGGAGGCCAAGGTAACGGCAATTCAAGAAGCTAAGGACTTGAACAAGCTGCCACTTGAGGAGCTTCTTGGATCCCTTATGACGCATGAGCTCACGATGAAACAACACAGCGAAGAAGAATCCACTCATAAGAAAAAGGTAATAGCCCTCAAATCTACTTCTTCTAACAAAGATCTATCTTG
Source organism: Phoenix dactylifera (assembly GCF_009389715.1). NCBI lineage: Eukaryota > Viridiplantae > Streptophyta > Magnoliopsida > Arecales > Arecaceae > Phoenix > Phoenix dactylifera. The sequence goes on along the minus strand of NW_024068536.1, from coordinate 3,457 downwards.
CAGTAGCAGCAACGAAGAAGAAGATAATGAGGGAGACAATGATGAGGCTCTTCTCGCGCGAAAGTTCAGAAAATTCATCAACTGGAAGAAGTCCTTTCATCAGAAGAGAGGTCCCTCAAGTTCCTACTACAAGGATAAAGGTAAGAAAAGGAAAAATGAAGGAATCGGATGCTATGAATGCAAGAAGCCGGGACATTTCAGAGTTGATTGTCCCTTGCTGAAGAAGGCCAGCAAATTTAAGAAAAAGAAAGTCCTCGTCTCCACTTTGACGGACTCTGGTTCATCATCATCATCGGATGAGGAACAAGAGGAAAAGGCCAATTTCTACTTCATGGCGAATGAAAATGAGGTAACATCTGAAACGAATTTAGATTTTACCTTTGATGAATTGTATGATGCTTTTAATGAACTAATGGATGAATATAAGACAATAAATCTTAAGAATAAAGAACTAAAATTAACTAATCAATCTCACTCCCATAAATACGATAAATTAATTAAGGATAAGGATTTTACCATTAAAGAAAACTTGAAACTTAAAATAAACAACCAAATGTTAATTTAAAAAACTAATACCTTACTTAAAGATAACGAAAAACTAACCAAGAAAATTTCAGAACTTAAAAACAGTAAACAAACTATAAAAGATAATCTCACAAAAGACTTAAACATACTGAAAACAGAAAAACAAAACCTAACAAAAGAACTTGAAAAATACAAACCTATTATTGAAAAGTTTACATGTAGCTCTGAAAAATTAAAAATGATACTTAATAATCAACGAGCTGTGTTTAATAGAGCTGGTTTAGGGTATAAACCTAAGAATAAGCAAAAGCTCCTTAGTAACTTTTTTGTGAAAGCAGGGGAAAGTAAAATTAAGAATATAACCTGTTTTTACTGTGAAAAAGTGGACATAAAGCTAATGTGTGTGACCATAGAAAAGTAGGAGCTAAAAGAAAAATTAAAAAGGTTTGGGTTCCAAAAGGAACCAACTTTACTAACCTTGAAGGACCCAAGAAAACTTGGGTACCTAAAATTGTATGATTTCCTTGTGTAGGAGTGTCTTGCAGCCAAAGTCGACAAAAACTGTTGGTACTTGGATAGTGGCTGCTCAAGACACATGACGGGTGACAAGGAGCAATTCTTCACCCTAGAGCCTAAAAAGGGAGGTGCAGTGACATTTGGAGACAATAACCAAGGTAACATCATTGGTATAGGTAAAATACAAATCACCTCATCAACCTTTGTTGATAATGTACGATTTGTAGATGGTCTTAAGCATAACTTACTTAGCATAAGTCAATTATGTGATAGGGGTTTTGATGTTCTGTTTAAGCCAACCCTATACATCATAACCAACTCAATTGACAATAGCTTAGTATTCAAAGGAATAAGACGTGGAAATGTGTACGTAGTAGATCTTGAAGATCTTGCCAAAAATAACCCTTGCTTAGTAGCTAGTGATACTAAGGTTAATGATACAAGTTGGTTATGGCACCGTAAGTTAGGTCATGCAAGTATGGATACAATATCAAAACTAGTTAAAAGAGATTCTGTAATAGGTTTGCCAAAACTAAAATTTGAGAAAAATAAAATTTGTGAAGCATGTCAATATGGCAAATAATCTAGGAGCTCTTTTAAATCAATAAACTGTGTCACTACTACTAGACCCCTTGAACTACTACACATGGATCTATTTGGACCAACTAGAACCATAAGTCTTGGTGGAAACAAGTATGACCTTGTCATTGTAGATGATTTTTCTAGATACACATGGGTCATGTTCTTAGCTCATAAAGATGAAGCATTTTCAGTATTTAAGAAATTTCATAAGGAAGTTACTAATTCAAGAAATGCTTCAATTATAGCTATTAGGAGTGATCATGGAACGGAATTTGAAAATCATCTATTTGACGAATTTTGTAGTAAAAAGGGGATAACTCATAATTTCTCTACACCTAGGACACCACAACAAAATGGAGTTGTAGAAAGAAAGAATAGAACTCTAGAGAAAATGGCTAGAACAATGTTGTGTGAAAGTAACCTCCCCAAGTACTTTTGGGGAGAAGCCATTAATACATCATGTCATATATTAAATAGAGTTTTATTGAGACCTATTATAAAGAAAACGCCTTATGAACTTTGGAGAAATAGAAAGCCCAAAGTAAACTATTTTCATGTTTTTGGATGTAGGTGTTTCATTCATAATAATGGCAAAGATAACTTAGGTAAATTTGACTCTAAATCTGATGAAGATATCTTTTGGGGATATTCTATATCAAGTAAAGCTTATAGAGTCTTTAACAAAAGAGCCCTTGTTATTGAAGAGTCTATACATGTTGTTTTTGATGATACTAATGATATCTCTTCTAGCAAGAAAGTAGCTCTTGATGATGATGCAGAAATTCTCGAAGAAAAGATTGATGAGATGACATTACAAGAAGATGAACCAAAGCAAATTGGAGAAGCATCAACAAGCCAAGAGGTAATTGTGGATCATGGGCTGACTAAGGCTTGGAGGTATGCTCATGGTCATCCTAAGGAATTAATTTTAGATGATCCCTCTCAACCTGTTAGAACTAGAGCATCTCTTAGGAACTTAAATAATCATTTAGCATTTGTCTCACACTTTGAACCTAAAAACATAGAAGAAGCTGAAAATGATGTAAATTGGATAAATGCAATGCAAGAAGAGCTAAACCAATTCATTAGAAACAAGGTATGGAACCTAGTTGAACGACCCACTGAATACTCAATAATAGAAATTAAATGGATATATAAAAATAAACTGATGAAAATAGAATCGTGATTAGGAACAAGGCTAGACTAGTAGCAAAGGGCTATAATCAAGAAAAAGGTATAGACTTTGATGAAACTTTTGCTCCTGTAGCTAGACTTGAAGCAATTAGATTGTTACTAGTATTTGCATGCTCTAAAGATTTCAAATTATTTCAAATGGATGTAAAAAGTGCCTTTTTGAATGGGTATATTAATGAGGAGGTGTATGTAGAACAACCTCCTGGTTTTGAAAATCATCAATACCCCAATCATGTGTATAAACTAAACAAAGCACTTTATGGTTTGAAACAAGCTCCTAGAGCATGGTATGAAAGACTTAGCAAATTTCTGTTAGACCATGAATTCTCTAGAGGGAACGTTGATACAACACTGTTTTTAAAGAAGAAAAACAAAGATATGTTAGTAATTCAGATTTATGTAGATGATATTATTTTCGGTGCTACTAACAATCGCCTCTGCGAAGAATTTGCTGACTTAATGCAGAGTGAATTTGAAATGAGCATGATGGGAGAGCTGAACTATTTTCTCGGGCTCCAAATCAAACAATCTAAAGAGGGGATCTTCATCAATCAAGCTAAATACATCAAGGAGATACTTAAGAAGTTTGATATGGATGGAAACAAGCCAATCAGCACACCCATGAGGGGTACTTTACTAA